>NC_090265.1:209254643-209384643 GCF_040414725.1 Anabrus simplex
ACCGGTTCTGAAAGCCAATCAATAAACCGAGGGTTTCGTTACGCTGATCACGTGAAATTACAGTATCTGCAGGTCATCTGTCAACAGTCTTGGCAAGCCAAGGTCAAGAAATGTGCTGTCTGTGCCACGGTTTCCTTTTCAGGATGTACAGGACACCAGATCAGTAGACATGTAAATAAATGGATAAAAAAGTATGTAGCTATGCAACAATGGATTAGACTGCGATCTTATTTTAATGGATAACCAGCATTCTCTAGCCCACACATTGATTTTCTAGGTAGGGCCTATGCTCTATAAGAATCCGTAGTAGGTCTACTTATGCAGCACACTCGTACAGGGGTTCTGTAAAATGTTTGACATGAACATTAGAGGTACGTCCTACAGAAACCCGTTGTAGGCCTATTTAAGCAGCTCTCTTGTACAGAGTTATCCAAGATTCACCAGAAATTACCTCAAAATCATGCGAACCACAAATGGGTGATCTACAATCTCGTAAAGCATTCAATGTAACCACGAAGTGAAGGGAAATACTGGAACGAACATCCTCCTTATAATGTTCACCTGACCGAAAACTGTCTAGAATGGTTGGTGGAAAGGCGTCTTGCTAGGAAAAGATGGTTCAGATTCTACATAATAATAATAATAATAATAATAATAATAATAATAATAATAATAATAATAATAATAATAATAATAATGGTCTGTAACCTTCGGAGAGGTTTGGTCCAGTCTTTCGAGTTGACACCGTAGAGGCGACCTGCTCGTCTGTGAGGATGAGGCCCTACCCAAAATGAATTATAATGCTGAAGACGGCATTAACACCCAGCCCCCGAGCCATAGGAATTATTAACTAATGAAAGCTAAAATCCTCCACCCGACCGGGAATCGAACCCGTGACCCCTTCGACCAAAGGCTAACAGGCTAGCATGCTAACCATTTATCCATGGAGCCGGACATTCCATAGAATGAGAATGATCCCTGGTAGGTTCGTCGAAATGATGGAGAAATTGTTTTAAATACCATACTTCTTGTGATAGCTGTGTAGAAGGACACACTTAGGACGTATGAAGATACCGTAGACTAGAGACTCTACTGAATATTATATGTAGTGTAGCCTACTTGTTCAGGCATAGGATAATAATAATAATAATAATAATAATAATAATAATAATAATAATAATAATAATAATAATAATAATAATAATAATAATACCAGCCCATTGGTGTAGGGGTAACGAGCTTGCCTCATACTCTGAGGTCGTGGGTTCCATTCCCAATCAGTCCGAGGATTTTAACTTTAGACAGGTTAGTAACTGGATTCACTCAGCCTCGTGAGATCAACTGGGGAGCTACTTGATAAAGAAAGGCATCTGAAGTCAAGCAATAGCCTGAGGGTATCGTCAAGCTATGTGACTCTCCAATGTCTACAAGCCACCTGGTTTAGCTTTAGTGTTCTTGGAAGACCTTAAATGGGTTGTTTCACCACGGGTTAAGTAGGCCTAATAATTATAACCTTCGGTTTAGAGGGTCATATGTCCAATTTCCGGCTGGTTAGGGGAGTTTAGCTATATATTGTTAATTCCTATTGCTCGGGGACTGGGTGTGTGCGTTCGTCCCAATACACTTCATAAACACACAACACATGATAGGCTACTACTAACCACCACAGAAATACTCAGTGGTGATTACTTCACTCCACAACACATAGAGTTGGGGTCAGGAAGGGTATCCAGGCGTGAAACTGGGCCAATTCCACACGCGTGCTGACACCAAGAAATTGAAATAAGGCCAATAAGAAGGTGAATAACTGTAATGAATGTTAGAGGAGGCTAAATGACCCCTTGAATTAAATATCGGGTGGTTATAATTAAACTTTTCCTACTTGACTGTATCTATGTGGAAAACCAGCGGTTGTATCAACATGAAACTTAATACGCACATTGCCGAGGATATGTGGAACAGAAATAATGCCTATTCAAGTCCAATGAAGCATTTTTATGCGTTGCCATGTCATGCAATATGACTGGTTGTTATGGGCGTATTATCCGTCAGTCTACAGTGTGTTCGAAATTGTGTTAATCACTCTCCAGGACAGACTGAAAGCGTAGGAAAGCAAGCTGCACCACTTCACGAAGCATCTCCATGGATAACTTATGCCTGCTACCTCTCTTGATAATATACTTCTCTTCAAATCGACGTACGTGCGAAAGTTCCCTTGATAAATCCTGCCTTTCAGGTACGGCGAATGATACAAATCTTGTAACCCATAATCTGGACATCATTCCTACCGAAATTGGTAGGCGTACTATGAATAGTTTCCTGTCTAGAATGGATTAAATAGGGAAGGTTTAATTATAATCACCTGATATATAAGACTGGAATCTGACCTATTAGAAAGCGAAGTAAGCTATGCACACGTCATGAAAGTCCCAAGAGGAGTAAAATGTAACTTGTTCTGCTATCCGTAACCTCTGCACTAAGTTGGATAGAGTGATAAGCTCAGTGCCCAATGCCTGGCTACTTTTGTCTCCTGGAATTAATCTGATTCTTATTTCTAGTATAGCATGGAGTGGATATCATGGTTATGTGCAATTCCAGATGAGAAAGTTTCATTTCGAATTGTTTGGACTTTCTGGCAGGGCCTCGAACGAGCGTTCTGTCAGGTGAACCAAGTACGCCCTCGCCAAAATATAGCATAACCTACTAGAATCCTCTTCCATGATTTACACATTCAGAAGGGTAGTGAAAGTGTCGAAGCCCCAGACAGTGAGGGTTAGAAGTGGGTAGTGGTTTTTTCGAATCCTATCACTGGAATTACCTACTGTCCATGGCTGAGTGGTCATTGTCTTAGCCTTCGGGCTGCGCGTTCGATTTACGACTGGGTAGTGGGATTTCAGTCGTACCCTGTTTATTCCTTTGCCTTGAGGACTGGGTGTACTGTATGTACTGTCCCAGCATTCCTGTAACTCATGCAACACTATCACCCACCACAATAACCATACAGAACAGACGCCACTTATCCTCATGGGAGGGAATTATTATTATTATTATTATTATTATTATTATTATTATTATTATTATTATTATTATTATTATTATTATTGAACTTTGTAGTCTAGAGGCTATGAATGCTCACTTAGGACATTAAGGGCCGCTAAACAAGAATCCTGAGGCGAAGGTTAGTTATGTTGCGATAACCATTCTTTCTCACTTCTCTGCCAGCAGGAGGGTTT
Source organism: Anabrus simplex (assembly GCF_040414725.1). Classification (NCBI taxonomy): domain Eukaryota; kingdom Metazoa; phylum Arthropoda; class Insecta; order Orthoptera; family Tettigoniidae; genus Anabrus; species Anabrus simplex. The sequence goes on from NC_090265.1 coordinate 209,257,877, forward strand.
ATCCCAACAGTTCTCAACCTGCACCGGACTATACTAGAGATTTAAAATTCCAGCCAGAGCCTGGAATCAAGTTAGAATCTCCTAGGCACTAGTCTAATGCTGCATTCACTATGAGTATACGTACATTTTAACTGCTTCTACCAACAGCATCAACATAACTGAAAGGTCAGACCACCCACTCAAAATATAAAATCCGTTCGGAATGCCTCTTCCCCTGTAATTCCACCTTTGGTTTCGGTTGTCGAATATATTCCAGTTTCCCGCGTGTAAGAAACTTCCTCTATTTCTTTACAATCCACCATTTACATTTCTCCATTATTCCCCACGATTTACGTTCTACCATACCTCTTTCTTGTCATCTGCTCCTAACCATTTCCTTCATTTAATATTCCATTATATTCTTTTGTTAACCCAAGTCTATCATTTTACTATTCATCTCATGTTCATTTTAGTCTGGCATTCATTCCTTCTTTCATTTCCTGATGTCAGTCCACCTCTCTCCTCCTTTCCACCTTGTTGAGTGGATATAGAACTCCTCTCGTGAGATCTGGCATAAGCTCAATTCATGATGTAACAGATTAAACTTAGTCGTGTACTTGATATTTTTACAGGCGATGCGAGGTCAAGTCCACCTGCAGGTGAACCATCAACAGAATAATGTTACTCGTATATGTATAAAATGTACAAAGATCTGGGTTCATTATGGATGGATAAAGCAAACCATCATAAGAGATGGATATATTAGTTGTATCAAATGGCACGAGGTCTGCTGCTATACAAGACTAACATACTTAATTTTATACATTTATTAATTGTTCTATAGGGCCTACTCATAGGGCCTACGTGTCAGTTTTTATAGTTGAGATGTAATGCCATCTAGCGTAGATGACTGGCAGCTGAAGAGACAACGATAATAATCAGTCAATGTTAGGTTGTTAATAAGGGACTTGCAACAAGGTATGCTCGATGATATTAAGACTGTGTGATTCGAACCGACCACCTCCCGAATGCAAGCTCATACCTGTGCGTCCCTAACCACGTGGCCAACTCGTTCGGTATATGAAGCAGGTACATGCTGAGGTTGTACCGTAACCAAGGCCTAGATATAGATTTGATATCAGTGTAGGGCGGTAAAGTGAGCCAACATAAAAAGTGGATATACTAGTTGTATCAAGTAACAAGAGATCTGCTAGTAAACAAGACTGAAGTAATTAAGCTTATTCTCTTATAAAGCTATCTGAGAGATGCATTTTGCAACACCTACGCCATTTTATTGCGATTCAAGAAATGCAGGAAGAGACTGTGAAAATCTGATTTGGCCTAACGAGGGTTTTAGAAGGAATATTTATGGAGCTTAATCAGAACTATTTTTGTTATCTAAGGCGAGTTAATAGTAGATCCTTCTCCCTCACTAAAGCGCCCAAGGTTCGATTCTCAGCCAAAAAAGTACGATTATTGAGACGAAAATCACGCCCCCGTGGTTCGAATTTCACATTGAACAGGAAGTTCTGTGGCTATGATCACCACATCAGCAGTCCCGTTACTCTATAGGTCTATGCTTGCTTTAGATCTTACTCCATGATATTCCTATGACTATTCTTACTCCATCGCTTTTCCTAGAGCCTGATGGGCGCCGTGTGTGTAAACTGCTGCCCACACGAGGACTCGGCTCTGTCTTACGCCTAGTTGCCCTTCCTGGTGCCAAGTCTATGGGGAGCGATGTATTCACCAGAGAGCGTTACTGTGATGGTTGACACTGGTGTGTGTGTGTATGAAGAGGAGAGTATTGATTCAAACAGAAATACCCAGTCCCCGAGCCAAGAGAACTATCCGGACACGGCTAAGATCATGAAGCCAACCGGGAATCGACCCCGTGAGGCTGACCATTCAGCCAAAGAGCCAGATGATGATGATAATAATAATAATAATAATAATAATAATAATAATAATAATAATAATAATAATTAAAAGAAGAAGAATAATGCTCTGTGTTTAATATCCTTTATTTCATTAGTTTCATAGCTGGATTCTGACCAAGGTGGCAATGGCTCGAATCCTGGCCAATGCATGTTCGATTGTTTGAAATGAAAAGTCACATTCCGGTAGTTCGGATGCCACGTAAACTGGAGTTCCCACGGCTATGAACACGATATCAACAGTTACATAAATTGCATGCATCTCTTTTCTTCTATTAGATTCTTGTAACGATGGCTGAGTAGGCCTACTGAAATTTTGACCACCAAAGTAATTATTTACCGTACTAGTAAATCTAACGACACGTGTCTTTCGTACTCAGTCGCACTTAAGCATCGAGTCATCACGCCAGGAAATCCCCTAACCTACTACCCTATGCATATAGTAAGCTACTTACCCAGTACCAAAAATAGACACTGAGCTCGATAGCTGTAGTCGCTTAAGTGCGGCCAGTATCCAGTATTCGGGAGATAGTAGGTTCGAACCCCACTGTCGGCAGCCCTGAAAATGGTTTTCCGTGGTTCCCATTTTCACACCAGGCAAATGCTGGGGCTGTACCTTAATTAAGGCCACGGCCGCTTCCTTCCCACTCCTAGCCCTTCTCTCTCCCATCGCCGCCATAAGACCTATCTGTGTCGGTGCGACGTAAAGCAACTAGCAAAAAAAAAAAAAAAAAAAAAAAAGACTGGAATGTTGCCCGTTTTTACCGTAACTAATGAATGAACGATAGATCAATATCAGCAAGTTATGTCAGGTATGAAATCGTATGAAATTGCAAAAGAATAAACTGAAAACTTTTTTCGAAGAAGTAAGTAATAAAAATAAACACATCTGGGTAGCATTAACCACTCTTCCTTTTTGCCGGATGCTCTAAGTTCAATTCTCTATTCGTCCAAAGTTTGATCTGTGATTCGGAACGAGTTTCAATCAGTCTTATCAGGTCAACTAAATGGCTGTCTGATTTAAAGCAGTGAAGGCTGAACTCAGTAAGTTAATACTTTCAGACCGTCTTGCTGTGTAGCAGTCGTCTTGGCGGGCCAAGACTCTTTAATTAGGCTTAATAGCCACTAAGAATAGACTTCTGATATTAAATAATAATAATAATAATAATAATAATAATAATAATAATAATAATAATAATAATAATAATAATAATGATAATATTTTGGGAGAATTTTGAAAATAATATAAGTTGTACGTATCAAAGTATTATTAGATTAATTTAACATGCTATAAACACAACTTAGTTTGCATTATTTCTAATATTTTGGTCTTAATATGTTATACGATTTAGTGAGAAAAATAAGTAGACTAGATGAGAAAAATACAAAGAAATGTCTTTATTTTTAGAATTACCTATTACTTCGTTATAAGAAGTATTTTTCTACGAAAATATTTGAAACTATGTGAGTTAATGTACTGTAGACGTCACTTCATTGGAAATTTATTAACGTTTAAGATGTTTATTTTTTATTATGACGGATATTTAGCGTTTGTAATTGAAGAAATGGACAGGTATATCTAGTGTAGTAGAATGTGGTTAGGAATGTTCAAGTTCCTCAAACTACAACACGCGCGCATGGAGTATTGATTTCCAGATTGGACAGGCGCAGGAAGAAGTTCTCAGCGTCCTGGAGCTCCCTGGAAAGTGCATCGCGATGCCCGGGGAACAGGAGTTGCGAGGTGAGGGTTCCTGGTTCGATGCCATGCAAGTGCACTCGTTGGCTTGCATTCTATGAACGCCCGCTGCACTTAGCATGCTGAGATACCTCCTCAAGCCGCATGTTCTCCGCACATCGACAGCGCTACGAATGCAGGGCGTATTCGTGTTTTAAAAACTGCTTCATACTGCCAAATATCTAAGCAAGCATTTTTTACAGCCTTCTTGGATTACAAGCCACTTTTTCCCCCATTGCAGTTAAATATTCATCGGATTCAGACTTGTCAATCAATAAAGACACATGCAGTGATCTATTCCTGCAATATTGTTAGATCTGAACTTCGAATAATGGGCCTATATTAGATTACGTTTGGCACAGCAGTTTGTCTGCTTGGTTTAAAGTAAGTGATATTCGGCTTGGCCCACTCACGTTACGGCTTACGTTACCGGCCTGTTCTCCAGTCTGAGCTAGCTAGGAGCTATTACAGTGATTAATATATTTTTCAAACGCTCCAAAGGGGCTTAAAATCATTGATTTATTGATTAATGACTAATTGAACTCCTTAATAGCCGAAAAAGTAGAGCTATACTTTAAAAAAGTTCTTGTGGTTTAGCGAGTTAAGTTCTTATGTCCCTTTAAATATCTAAATATGATGCAACATAGTGGTTATTTTTACGAAAAGTGATAGTTTGGAGTTATCGGTTTTATTTTATAGGCGAATACTTTTATTTTCGGGCGTCTTCATTAATATTTATGACCAAAATTTTTATTTGAAGAAGAAAAAAATAATTCGCGTGTATTACCTATTCAGGTAATATTGATTGTAAAATGTATTTTTACACATTTTTATTGTTATAAATTGGTTTACGTTTGTGCAGTTTGTATTGCGCGGTCTCCTAGAACCTAGATAAACCGCCTTGAGGCATCGAGCTGCACTTTGCCTAGGAATGCAGCTGCACTAGCCTCCCCTCTCAGCCCGCAGATGCAGTTTGCCCCTCAAGTTGAAGGAGCGCCTCAGAGAGTATGATCTAGGATCACATACTGTGTATAAGGAGACCAGGAGTAGCGAGGAGATGGCAGAGAGTCATGCCCCCTGCCAAGTCTCTGTACCCCCCACCTCCACGTCCGCCTTCAACTCCCCTCCCTGCCATGTGCATGTGTGTGTGGACTTACTGTGCGGTGTGCAGTCATCACCTGGTCACGTGATTCAGGTAGGCCTCAATGCCTAGCGCATACGATCGATCTCGCTGTACATAATTTTCCGTTGTTAGCTTCAGTTCTTTTCCTTCAAACATTGCATTTCTTTCACCTTTCACCTTGAATAAAGCAAGCTTGCTTGCCACGTGAGGTTTGAGAAATGGACAGAGAAAACCAGATTTGAACTGTAGTAAAGCCTAGATCATCTTCCCTCCGAGTCTTCTGGTGAGGTTTTCAGCGAACATGTATCAAAGACATGACTATTTTAACACTTAGATCTAAGTCTGACGTTCTTACGACTGAATTCCTTTATGAAATAAAGAATATCTCAGGAGTAAGCAAGGGTTTTGAAGTTACTTAATCACAAAGTTTCCGATAAGAAAATAAAATCCTTAGGAATCTATGCACTGCCCGTAAAGGCCCATGGAGGAGTTGAAGGTAAAGACTTCCACTCTCCGTAACGTCGTCAATGGTTTAGAGAGGTTGGCTATATGTGTCCGGTTTCCTCTCCCTCAATAAAAGAGTTCACCTGGCTTTCGTCTCCGGTGTAGGCTGAGTGAACCGCAGGGCTATGAACTTCTCTAGAAGTGTAAGTATCGTTTCTGACTACCTGATTCGGAATCAAACCCACGTCCTTCCAAGTGATCCGCACTCATCTTTACCTTCTGGACTAGGCAGCCCCCTCAGCCCTCCATACTATGTACATGAAAAAAGTCGAGTTTAAAAATGTTAACTGAAGAATAAATACGAGTAATTCACTTAAATGTATAGGGCCTACACATAGCCAATACTGATTAAGGATATATGAGTGTGTGGTTGTAATTAATTACTGAACAATTACATAGGAAAAGGAACAACATGATTATTAAGAGACCTTAAACTTGTATATTCTTAGTATGGTCTTTAACGGAAACCTATACTCAACATTCTAGGAATTAACAGCTCTCGGTACACATTGCAGATTTCTTCAATAAATAACCCATGACAATCCGAATTTGTAGTAGGCCTAGTATTGTAATAGTTCAGTATGAAAATATTATGTACGAAAACCCATAATCTTGAACCTGCCCCAGGTTCTGCCACTTACCAGGATATAAATACATGGAATGGTACGAAAGCACGGCTGTGTCTAGTCATAGCCTAGTCCAAACTACGTAGCAACGTCGCAGAGGCAGACGGTCGCCGTCCATAACTGGACACAGTCCGGGATAAAATCAAGTCTCAGCTACTTGGATTTTAAATCTATTGTAAATGATTGTTGACGTACATCATTGTCCTGTAAGCTTAAACTTAATCGTTAATAAATCAATCAAGGAAACAAATTTAGTACATATAATATCATTAAATACTTGTTTTATTTGTAACATACTGCATAGTTTGCCTGATGACCAGGGTTCCGAATTTTAGGACCTAGAAATAATCCAAATGTGCAGGCAAATATGCTATTAAAATAGCTAAATATAACCCAACATAGGCTATAGAAAATATGACCAAACATGTATGCTTCCAACGAATTTATGTATCGTATGGATGTTAGTGCTGGGAGAGTCCGAGGACATGTTCTGTTCGCCTGGTGCAGCCTCTGTAATTCAGACCCTCCAACGAGGGTGGGTGTCATCTGTTGTGTATGGGAACTAGGTTTTCTTGTAGTGGAGGATAGTGCTGTGTGTGAGTTGCATGAATGCCGGGGAAAGTACAAACAACCCGTCCACGAACCAGAGGAAATAACCATTTAAGGTTAAAATCTCCGAACCGGCCGGGAATAGAAACCGGGGTCATCTGAACCGAAGGCTACTACTCTGATCTTTCAACCAAAGAGCCGAACTTCCAACGAATATTTTTTGCCAGTAGTTCTTTTATATTAAAGATACAATCTTATTGCACGACTTCAAATAAATTCCACCGGGTGAGTTGAACGTACGGTTAGGGCCGCGAAGCTGTGAGTTTGCATCGGGGAGAAAGTGGGTTCGAACCCCACTGTCGGCATCCCTGAAGTTGGTTTTATGTGGTTTCCCAGTTTCACACCCGGCAATTGTCGAGGTTGTACCTTAATTAAGGCCACGGCCGCTTCCTTCCTACTCCTAGCTCTTTTCTATCCCATCTTCGCCATAAGACCTATCTGTGTCGGTGCGACGTAAGGCAACTTGAAAAAGAAACCTTACTAGTTCTTTGAACTTAACTCCACTAGTTTCTATCACAGACTCATTATCAATCATTAAACTGTGATCAGTACCAAATATATTTTTAATGAATGTGGCAGTCTTACACAATGAAACCGAGACCACATCGTTGCTTCTAAAAACCAATAAATATCGTATTAATAAAGAATGCGCCGACAGTCGCCGAAGGCACAAAGTATTTAACTGAAGTAATAGAAAGAAAAAAAATACATATCTCTTATTCCCCATCATCTGGGCAATTTTGTGTCTAGCAGTGTCGTTATGCTGCTGAACATTAAAACGCTTTATAGCACTTACTTTAAAATGGCACACTTTGTAGACGAGGATTTTTCCTTGAGTAGAGGAGCAATTCCTCTCCGAACTCTTTACCGCAGTTCCTCAATTTAATACTTTCAGTAGACTTTCTTTATGTATCCGTCCTTATATCAGTTCTGTCACTGTTAATGTAACTATGAAGGCTTGAAATTTGTCACTGTTGAAATGTTTAAGAAAGGTGAGGGGAGAAACTTTCTTTTGGCACTACCTGAAGTGGTCACGAGCCACAAGTGCTAAGACAGATAAGAAGATAGCTCTTGTGGTATTTCGTTAACATACGATAAGATTCGATAAGGTGAAATAAGATATAATATAACATAATAATTTCGTGTGGCTATCTCTAGCCGAGTGCAGCCCTTGTAAGACAGACTCTCCGTTGAGGGTGGGCAGCATCTGCCATTAACTGCGTGTTACTGTGGTGTAGGATACTGTTATGTGTGGTGTGTGAGTTGCAGGGAAGTAGGGGGCAGCACAAACACCCAGCCCTCAGGTCACTGGAATTAACCAATGAAGGTAAAAATCCCCGACCCGACCGGGGATCGAACCCGGGACCTTCTAAACCGCAGACCAGTATGCTGACCATTCAGCCAAGGAGTCGGAAAATTAGATAAGATAATACCCATCTCACATAGTCTTGGGAACCACAGACAATATGACTTTGTCTCTCAACAAGGATGACATAACAGTGGACGTAAATACCCACACTGCAAGTCTTACTCTAAAGGAAGTTACCCTAAAACTAGTGATGTAAACTCAGATGAGATATACTAACTGTCAGCTATTCAGTTTTGATTACCGAGCTTCAAGTTTTTCCTTCAAAATGCCACAGACACAATTACATATGCGACATCAGATAACGCATTCAAAGTAGAGTACATTTTTTCGTGCAAAATATGACCTCCAACAACTAAATTTACCGAAATATGACCAAAACAATTAAGAAAGTCTGCATCTGTGCTGTAGTGGTTAGTGTGATTGGCTGCCACCCCTGGAGGCCCGGGTTCGATTCCTGGTTCTGCCACAAAATTTGAAAAGTGGTACGAGGGTGGGAACGGGGTCCACTCTGCCTCGGGAGGTAAACTGAGTAGAGGTGGGGGGCTTCGATTCCCGCTTCAGCCATCCTCGAAGTGGTTTCCCGTGGTTTTCCACTTCTCCTCCAGGCAAATGCCGGGATGGTACCTAACTTAAGGGCACGGCCGTTTCCTTCCCTCTTCCTTGTATAGGGTATCCCTTTCAATTTTCCCATTCCCCCATAAGGCCCCTGTTCAGCATAGTAGGTGAGGCCGCCTTTGGCGAGGTACTGGTCATTCTCCTCAGTTATATCCCCGACCCAGAGTCTGAGGATCCAGGACACTGCCCTTGAGGTGGTAGAGGTGGGATCCCTCGCTGAGTCCGAGGAAAAACCAATCTTGGAGGATAAACAGATTGAGAAAGGAAAAACAATTAAAAAGGAAAACTATGCACTTATATGCCCTAAAAATCAGGCTAAATAAGCTCAAAAAACGTCAGTTTCATGCTTAGTTCCATCAAATAGCCAAGACGGGAAAAACATGACATTTCCTGAATATATGTACCCTACAGATGACCTGCGACGATGACCCTATCTGTAGCCTAATTTCCTTTTATTTTTACAGTTGTCTAAGAAGTATTTCCTTGCGAATGATTTTAAATACGTGAACCCTGTCATAGAGAACGAAGTTTTTAAGTGACAATTTTCAATCGGAGCCCTCAAGTTCGATTCTTAACTAATTGCCAGCCGGGCTGAATGGCTCAGGCTGTTGAGGCGCTGTCCTTCTTGGCTCCAGCTGGCAGGCTCGATCCTGGCTCAGTGCGGTGGTATTTGAAGGTGCTGAAATACATCAGTCTGGTGTCGGTAGATTTGCTGGCACGTAAGAAAACCGAAAACCGTAAGAGTAGTTAGTGGGACGTAAAGCAAATAACTTTATTAACAACTAATTCCTAATTTCATTTTAAGCTTTGGAAGCGAGATTCAATCAATCTCTTGAGGTCGAGGTCATCTTCGAAACTGTCTGACATGATAGAAAGTGAAGTCGGCCATGAAAGTCAAGGAATGCAATTCAGGAGATCATCAGTCTGGCCAATCAAATCTGAAGACTACCTGACCTGCAGCACACCGGCCGGACGATCCTTCACAGGTTGTGTAAATTGCCTGCAAGGGGTATGTTTACCTTTCCATGGCCCCGCTGGTGGCCATGATTGTTAATAGCCTATGTCAAATCTACATGGTCTGACACCGTGGTCAGCCGGTTCGAGTTCCGTTGATGGAAAATAATTCATCATCACAATGTTACCTGGCAGGGGAGGACAGGTTGTCGCATACAATTTCTACTCACTAGATTGCATGCCAAAAGCCTGCGTTCAATACCAAAACCATCTGCAGTGTTCATATGAAGCAAGAGCATATCGTCGCTGGAAAGGTAAAAGGTTGTATTCCACAAAGCTCTTCCTATCAATTATTCTCCTTAAGACTGGTCACGCCTCCCAGCCACGTATGGATATGCAGTCCATCAGAACAAATTTTTTTGTGTTCATTTTCCTATGCACATGTGTAAAGGAAAATGAACCTTACAGTACCGTACTGTAGGAATGTACGTTTGCATTACGTATTTACGCACTCCTAGTGTACAATGCATGTAAGGTTCATATTCGTTTAATCGTCGACATAGGAAAACGAACACAACGGACATTGTTCTGATGGACTGCGCATCCATATATGGCTGGGAGGCGTGACCAGTCTTAAGGAGAATAATTGGTAGGAGGAACTTTGTGGAATACAACCTTTTACCTTTCCAGCGACGATATAACACTGCTGATGTGACTCGTCCGTCAGATGGAGACGTTAAGCATTGGCCCCTTGGTGTTATACCACAGGAATAGTCTATGTGCAGACATTGGGTTTCATCTTCTCCCTATCTAATTATCATCATCATCATCTCATCACACGCAGGCGCGCAAGTCGCCCATGACAAATAGAAAGACGTGCACCAGGCGAGCTGAACATGTTCTCGGACAGTCCAGGCTCTAAACGCCATACCGTAAATAAATAATAAACCTCTTCGTACGTACTTCAACTGCCTCCTGTTTACTAGAGATGTTGACCGTACTGTAAACTGCCTCCTATTTGCCTAGGAAGTCGAATCTTTAAATCCGTTACTGTGTGCGTCTCACTCAGTGCTATTTGTTCATCCACTGAAATGACGTCGTGGTGAGTGACGCTTCAGCATTCATACATAAAGTTATAAGTTCAGGTGCAGTCCAGAGCACGAAATCGTGCCGATGCATCTAGTTTCCAGTCTTATCTAATCCTATCAGCACCTCCTTTCCCATTCATTGTTCACACCAGTCTGTTTCATTGGTTTGAAATAAATTCCAACACACGAAAGATTAATCTAGGTATAAAAATCTACTTTTGGTAGGAGATGTAATGAAGAAATGAACCATAATGTTTGAAACGTGCTGCCAACTTGATCGTTTAGATATCTTGACCTCATTATACGCTGCGAACCAAGGGTAATAAATAAATAACAAAATAGATAAATTACAATTTCTTATGGCTATTGTTGCCTGGTGCAGACCCTCCGATGAGATAGGTGGCCCCCGCCGTGTATAGGAAACTGCATTTAATGTGGTGGAGGATAGTGTTTTGTGTGGTGAGTTACAGAAAATGCTGGGGACGGTTCAAATACCCAGCCCTCGAGCCGAAGGTTTGTTAATTCTAATTCTAACATTCCAATTTTAAATATTTAGGTTTCACGGAGATTCTACTCCGATCCTTTCGGAAATCGAACCCAGGACTCTCGGAATATCAACGTGTACGCTGACCATTCAACCGGAGAGCCAGACGGACTAAAGGTAAGATTATACTGCATATATGCACAAGGGAATTTCTAGAACCAGGTAAGGGAATGGCTTTGGCGGTGGAGCATTGGCGTTTTAACAGTCCATTGCCAACATCAATAACTGTTTCTATTTATTTATTTATTTATTTATTTATTTATTTATTTATTTATTTATTTATTTATTTATTTGTGTCTTTAGCAGTGGCGAGATTGACAAGGTTCTGTACACTCGATCATAGCCGTGTACTGTAGCCTATATTATGTGTTCGTTCGAATGGGCATGAAATTGATGCTACTGTAAATGAAAAGGGTAAACACCTATACATCATCGATGGATACATATTTAAGTTTCACGAGAGAATGAGTAGGCCCTATTTAAGTAGAAATATGATCATGTACTACAAATTCATAACACTGGTATGTTTCGCGAATTTTGCCTATATTACTGAGAAATTTTCTTCGTACAACTACTTTCTTTTTAATTTGTTTTACATCACGCCGACACAGATAGGTCTTATGGTGACGATGGGATGGGAAAGGCCTAGGAGTGGGAAGGAAGTGGCCGTGGCCTTAATTAAGGTGCAGCACCAGCATTTGCCTGGTGTGAAAATGGGAAACCACGGAAAACCATCTTCAGCGCTGCCGACAGTGGAGTCCGAACCCACTATTTCTGGGATGCAAGTTTCCACCTGCGACCTCCTACCCGCCCGGCCAACTCGCCCGGTCTTACAACTACTTACAGCAATGTTTCTATCATTATTTTAGTTCATAGTTTGCTATTTGAATTAGAAGATAATGAGTGGTGCCATTTTGAGCAATTTCCTTTTATTTATTCCATTAATTTAGAGTAAATAATTCTTCTTCTTCTTCGTTTTGCCTCATGACTGAGGCGTCGTGACTATCATAAAATTCAGCTATCTAGCCGATGAACCATACTCCGACATTCTTCCCTATCTAAGGCTTTCAATGTGGTTACTCTGAGCGAACTCTGTAGGGGGCCGCTCACCATGTCAATCCATCGTGGAGGTACTCGTCCTCGTTATCTGGTTCCCTGGACTTTGCCCTCAACAATCAAATTTTGAAGACTACCATCTCGGCGCATTATATGTCCAAAGTAGCGTACAATCCGCTGAGAGACCTTACACGATAGACGAATTTTTATCTGAAGTTGGTTCAGGATTGCTGTGTTCGTGCGATGAGCTGTCCAAGGAATCCTCAAAATTTTCCTCCAGCACCACATTTCAAAGCTTTCTATCCGTTCACACGTTTGAGGATGGTCCACGTCTCTGCGCCATACAAGAAGACTGAGAAGACTAGAGATTCAACGAGCTTCTTTTTGTATTGATGGTGATGTTATTATCTTTCCAGATCTTCCGCAGACGGATCATTGCTATCTTTGCTATATCAATTCTTCGCTTTATTTCATCTTTGGAACCACCAGAATTAGATAGTAAGGAGCCTTCATATACATACTGATGTACAACTTCACAACCTCCAATCTATTGGATATGTGGACTGTTGTTGTTCTTACGATCAACAATCATGACTTTGGTTTTCTGTCGATTTGGGCGTAATCCAATTTCAAGGCTTGTTTCCTCCACTCTCTTGATCAGCTGTGTCAACTCCTCTTCAGATGATGCTATCAAGGTGGTGTCATCAGGAAATCTCAAGTTGTTGATCTTGCATCCCCCAATGGAAAATCCTTTGTCTCAGTCATCTAATGCAGTTCTCATTGCATATTAACCATAGAGATTGAAAAGTAACGGTGACAGGATACATCCCTGACGGGCTCCAGCCCTCGTACGAAACTGCTTTGACTGTTTGTTTTGAATCTTCACAGTGGCTGCATTTTCCTTATACAAGGACTTGAGGAGGTCAATCAAATGGAGTGGCAAACCCATGTCATCTACAATTTTCCAAGGATTGTTCTATTTGACGGAATCGAAGGCCTTTTGGTAGTCAATAAAGCACAGGTATACCGGAACATTGAATTCTCTAGCCTTTTCTATGATTTGCCTTAGGCTTAAGATCTGTTTCCGAGTAAATAATTAAGCAGGCGTAATCGTGAAAAATATATTTTATGTGTACTGCTACGCAACTCGTGCGTAACATTATCCGAATGGGTGAGGAATTATGCGCAAGTACAGATTTTTCTATTTTTCGTAAAGATGTCTGCTCATTAATTTATGAAAAAATGCCGTATTAAAGTTGATTAATTCAGGTTTTAAAATACATAATCAGTTCAAAATTTGCTTTCTGCATTGAGTTTCAATCGTGAAATTGCCTTGGGTGCGTATGATCTACTAAATTTTGCACAGATGGTATCATATAGGCGCTACTGTGGGCCTAGTTGAACACGTTCCATTTCAGTTCATTTTTCATCAGAATTGTTGGAAAATAAACCAAGTATACTGGATACGTCATCCAATAATCACAGGTCATGTTAAAAGGATCAGGACAATAGGAACCAGTTTTCTGACTCACACTTTTCATCCAGATTGAAATGGGCCAATAACGCAGTGGTGTTTTAGACGTGGTACACTACAGATTCTTCTTCTTCTCCGTCTTCTCCACATCCTAGTGGCGTTGCGGCTGAGAATTGTGTCGTCCATGTGTATTTGGCTCTTCCTGACGCCAATAGCGAGTTTCTATTGTGGTTGGTAGTGTGATGTGCTGTCCCCGAATCAGAAGAATAACCGGGCGCGATTAAAATCCTGTCCTGGCCGGGAATCAATCCCATAACCCTCTGAATAGCTGCCTCTGTGGATCCGTGGTAGAGTGTCGGCCTCCGGATCCCAAGATAGCGGGTTCAAACCCGGCAGAGGTAGTCGGATTTTTGAAGGGCGGAAAAAAGTCCAATCGACACTCCATGTCGTACGATGTCGGCATGTAAAAGATCTCTGGTGATACATTTGGTATTTACCCGACAAAATTAATTAAAATCTCAGCCATAGACGCCCAAGAGAGATCCGGTTTACTCTAGGTCCGCTAGATGGCAGACAGAGTAAACCGGAACGTCGAAATTGACGAGCAGACAGCCAGATGGCGTCAAATCGAAATGTCTGCAAACGGTAGCTGAGGCCATACGATTATTATTATTATTACCCTCTGAATTGAAGGCGTCGACGCTGGTCATTCATCCACGGCCCAAATATTTAGTCCTCAGCCCGAAGGCTGGTTGGATCCTCAACAGCTCTGCCATCGGCTGTCATAGATGGCCTAGGCGGCACTGAAGAGGCGAACTAGGAAAATGAGGTGCGAGGTAGTTTCCCGTTGCTTTCCTCACCGAGCCAGAGGTTGCTATTACATATCAGTCTGCCAAACCCACTGAAATGCATTCACCAACCGACCCTATGAACAATATTTTCACACCATTCATAGCAGGGACTGGCTGCAGATGGAACGGCATTACTAGCATCACTCATACCTCAGTCACTGTCATTTTGTCAAAGCCAAGGATAAAGCTGAGACAGATCAATGAAAGTAACAAAATTGCTCTAGCCCATACCAGAAAACATAGTGCACTGTAAACACTAGGTCCGTAGAGCAAAGGCACAACGGCCCAAATATCTCCTGAAATTCCTCGAGAGGAGAGCGTATTACTTCTTAAATCACAGTTATGTCACGATATTCAATTTCTCGATGGTTACTGATCGTCAAAAACCAGAGGCCGAATTTATAAACGAATACAATAGCCAACATCTTTCAGTCCTATCGTCTCTTGAAAGCCAAATGGAGCTGATACGGATAGTTTAGTTAGAATTGCACTCGAACTGATATTTTTTTTTTTTTTTTTTTTTGCTATTTGCTTTACGTCGCACCGACACAGATATGTCTTATAGTGACGATGGGATAGGAAAGACCTAGGGATGGGAAGGAATCGGCCGTGGCCTTAATTAAGGTACAGCCCCAGCATTTGCCTGGTGTGAAAATGGGAAACCACGGAAAACCATCTTCAGGGCTGCCGACAGTGGGATTCGAACCCGCTATCTCCCGATTACTGGATACTTGCCGCACTTAAGCGACTGCAGCTATCGAGCTCGGTGAACTGACATTTATTCCAAAAGGGAAATGAATGAAGTCGTTCTTAGACTGAATTGGAAACAAGGAAACGTCATGTTACTAATGAAAATAGTAGGCCTATTTCAACATTTTTGCAGTCAGGAACTGGCACCTTACCTATTAACCCTGATGACTCCTTACAAGGAGAGCGGTACAGTTCCATTATTTTCAGAGTTGATCGTGGTTCATGAGTACCGAGATAAAGGTAAAGGTTCAAGCGCTAGAGAGGCCAATGACTTGCACTGTCACGGCCAATGAACCATAAATGATGATTCTAAGGAAGAAAAACCTGCAAAATGCAACATTCTACGACAAACTCGTTACTTTAATACTATAATTGTAAGGGAGACTTGTTGCGCTTGTAATACCCTAAGCAATAGGACGTGTTTTTCTGCCTCCTAGCAGACAGCAGGTCCACCAAAAAACATAAAAGACCAACTCTGCAGACAGGTTTGGACTGTTGGTAAAACCGGTCCGTCTTAGCAGGAGCTCTGGACAGATTGGACTGTGAGACGAAGAGCATCGACCGCGCAGAAGAGGAAGGCCTATCCAGTAAGATCCCTTAGGGAATTTTGTATGCTCATTAGCGCTTGAAGTAGATGGGAGGAGCCTAACTACTGGGGATGATACCGAACATCATAGACAGACATTCATATGTCACTCAGTGATAGAAGCTTGCGACGTTGCGGCCAGTGATCGTGTAATCATAGGCAATATAAAATTCTAGGGAGTCCGTTGTATATATACTGTCATTTGTTTCACAAAATTTTGATATATTTATCCGTTCCAGGTCAATTCAAGGTCGTATCAGTAGTTTCTAGCTTTCGTGTCTGTTTGTTTGTTCCACCATCACGGGTAAACGGATGAATAGATCTCGACCAAATTTCATGTTTAGAGTCTACTCATCCAGGAACAAGTTTAGATATGCATGCCATTTAAAAATCACTGAATAGACTAGAAGACGTTTTACCTATTTTCTCTTACATTATTGATTATATCTCGACCAAACTTCATATTTAGCGTCTACTCATCCAGGAGCAGGAATCGAGATTCATATAATTTAAAAATCACTAAATAGACTGGCGCTTTAAAGGAAGACCAAACAAGTTTCTTTTTCAATTTTCTCTTACACTAATTATTATAAGTAAAAATCTGTGGATTATATGTGAAACGCCCCTTCGTTTTAAATAACTTTTGTTATGTTGCCTACATAATTTCGGTTACTCTTCAAATGACGGAGAAAATTATTATTTCCTACAGGCTTCATGCTCTGCAGCCAGTGACGGACACCGTCACGGACATACTGTACAGTTACTTGAAGGATCCATAACACAAGATATTAATAGGATGACCGAGCTCGATAGCTGCAGTCGCTTAAGTGCGGCCAGTATCCAGTAATCGGGAGATAGTGGTTCGAGCCCCACTGTCGGCAGCCCTGAAGATGGTTTTCCGTGGTTTCCCATTTTCACACCGGGCAAATGCCGGGGCTGTACCTTAATGAAGGCCACGGCCGCTTCCTTCCACTTCCTAGGCATTTCCTATCCCATCGTCGCCATAAGACATATGTGTCGGTGGGACGTAAAGCAAATAGCAGAGATTAATAGGATGCATCATATATCCCTGGGCTTTAAAATTACCCTCACCGAATGTATCTGAACACCCAGGTAACATGAGGTAGAAATTTTCCCTTTGGTGTCTGTCTGTCTATCTGTCTGTCTGGTTATCTATCTGTTTGTATATTCCTAAGAGTGGAAAATTGCTGGACTTATTTCAACCAAACTACGTATTTGGATTGTACTCACTCAGGATTGTGTTATCGGGTGCATATCACATGGAGTTGGTATTTAGAGTATTCTCAAATATTTGCATTAACATTAGGTTTGTTAAAAGACTGTGGGGTATAACATACGTTTAAGAATATGTTATTTCCGTTCATTTATACCACGTACGTATTTAACGCACGATGGATAATAACGCAGATGATTATGAAATATTCGATTTTTAGTCCAAGTCCCATGGGACATGGTGCTCATGTCTCTTCAAGGTGAGCAACGGAAAAACTTAAGAACCATTTTACTCTTTTCGATAGGACAGACATTAAGGGGGGTATCATCGAAGTCAGAGCGCCATGCCAGTGATCAGAGATACAATATGCAACCTGAGAACCATGGAAAATTTCGCACAACTTCGGACCAGGAACTGTAGGCCTACCGTAGAATAAAATCTGAAATTGTCAACATTCTCTCTCCGCTTTGTTCAGCTTCATGATATTTCACGTTACTGTCACGCGCTTTCGTACGAAAATATCATTTTTACATGTGTCCGGCTCCATGGCTAAATGGTTAGCGTGCTGCCCTTTGGACACAAGGGGTCCTGGTTCGATTCCCGACAGGGTCGGGAATTTTAACCATAATTGGTTAATTTCGCTGGCACGGCGGCTGGGGTGTATGTGCCGTCTTCATCACGACGCGCAGGTCGCCTACGGAGACAAATCGAAAGACCTGCATCTGGCGAGCCGAACTTGTCCTCGGACACTCCCGGCACTAAAAGCCATACGCCATTTCATTTCAATATGTCGCATGAAATGTGTGAACAGAGCATTGTTACTTCGCATAAATTCCTGAAGGAAAAATGTAATCCACTGCAAATTCTTGTGCGAAGAACGGGTACACATGGTAGTAGTCAGTATTTTTTATTATCATAGAATATGTCTCAAGGGACAGTCTAAGAGTGCAGTAGCCTATGTGATTTGAAAATGGGCTACACAATGCACGGTTCTCTTACATAGACAGGTATACACATATCTTAATAATAATAATAATAATAATAATAATAATAATATTCTTGGTTTTTCGTCCCACTAACTATTTTCACGGTTTTTGGAGACGACGAGGTGCCGGAATTCCGTCCCACAGGACTACCGACACGAGGCTGACGTAATTGAGCACCTTCGAATACCACCGGGCTGAGCCAGGATCGAACCTACCAAGTCGGGGTCAGAAGGCCAGCGCCTCAACCGTATGAGCCACTCAGCCCGGCTACATACACATTTATTATAGACTGTTATGCCTTTCAGTGTTCAGTCTGCAAGCTTCTGTGATTTTACTTAACTCCGCTATGATAGGGCCTACTTTATATGTAACTAGCTCTGTGGCTTTGCTTATTACTACACCCCTTAAGTCATTAAAAATTGAGTCCAACCATCGTCGACGTTGTCTTCCTCTCCTTCGCTGACCCTCCATGACAGATTTAATTATTATCCTTGGTAGCCTATCCTCCTCCATTCACCTCACATGACCCCAACACCGAAGCTGGTTTATGATTACAGCTTCATCAATCGAGTTCATTCCTAACTTAGCCTCATTCCGAATACCGTTCTGCCATCGTTCCCACCTGTTTGTACCAGTAATCATTCTCGCTATTTTCATGTCTGTTACATCTAAGTTATGGATATGATATCCTGAGTCCACCCAACCTCCACTCCCGTAGAGTAAAATTGGTCTGAAAACCGACCGGTGTAAAGATAGTTTCGCCCGGAAGCTGCCGTCTGTCTTAGAGAATACTGTTGATCGCAATTGCGAGTTAGCTGTATCAGCTTTGCCGCCCCTTGATCCAATCTCACTTACTAGACTTATACTATCATCCCGTGAGAATACACGTTCTGAATAGGCCTACTTGAAATACCTAAATACCTGTTCCTGCTTTGTATTACCAACGTTGCATTCAGTTTTCTTAGGTATCTTACCAACTGACATTACTTTAGTCTTCGAAAGGCTAATTTTCATATGATAGACTACTCATTGTATCTATCAAACAAACATTCTAAAATGGCAATCTTCTATGTACGGATTCAGACTCACCACCATGGATAAAGACGTTGAGTGCCTAATCAATCGAGCTAGTCAGTCAGTGACTGAAAATTAAAACCTATTTTTTTGAACATGAATTATTATGTTGCACGCAGTTAGATTATAGGCTCAACATAAATTAATTTTAACTTTTTCTTCCGGCTGTTGTTGAATGCAGCTTTGAATGAAGAATAATTGCAGTGAAACCCGATATACAGGGAACTAACTTATTTTGAAAAATCCCAAATGCATTGAGGGGTTCCCAACGATGGCCACCTTAGTGTAAATCCACTGACAACCGTAGGCCCACACTTCATCTGTTCCCTCTCTGTGAGTACCGACAAAAGCGCACATAAATTCAGTCCTTGAAAGAAAACATCTCTGTGGTTATCCCCCACGGACATACAGTACATAAGATCAAATTCTGAATTTCTACTAAAATTTAGTCTATTGGGTGAAAATATGAAAATTGGCCTTCAGCAAAGAGAACTACCGGGTAATTTCAGTTGAATATCAACAACCTAGGCTATTTTATTCTCTACAGCTAAATACATTTCTGTTTATTAACATCCTGTTATTGGTTTTACATTGCAGTAATTCATTTTACAGTTTTTAAAGACGCTAAGCTGCTGGAATTTTATCTTTCAGGAGTTCTTGTAATGCCGGTAACTCTAATCGACACGAAGCCGACTTATTTGGACATCTTCAAATGCCGCTCGTCTGAGCTGTGAGCGAACCTGTCATCTTTGCTATCGTCTGATCCAGACTCACTTTTGTGTGTATAAACTAGCTGAAATTCGATGCAACGTCGTCAGGAAAAATCAAATAATGCTATCAAAAGGGAAATTCATTAGAATTAAAAATAGTCCAGACTTTCAGACTTTAAATGTCTCCCTACCACTTTTGATAAAATTATTGGCTATTTTTTTCTGTTTCTAGCTCTCAGTGTTTCACCGCAGATTAAATTCGGCACTTTAAAGTATTCTTGCACAAGCGCTTTCTGGCTCAGTGAGGAGAACACTGGCTAATTATTGCACTCCTCATTTGCCTTGTAAGTCTCATTTCCGATTTTAGCTGTTTCATTATAGTATTATATAAGTTAAATCTCGCATCTAGTGATGCTATTTGAGGACTCCGTTAGACAGACGGAAGAGTAACTATGTGTAAATTAATAATACATATCTGAAAGTGAAGAGCCCCCATGGCTCAGACGGCAGCGCGTCGGCCTCTCACCGCTGGATACCGTGGTTCAAATCCCGGTTACTCCATGTGAGATTTGTGCTGAACAAAGCGGAGGCGGGACAGGTTTTTCTCCGAGTACTCCGGTTTTCCCTGTCATCTTTCATTCCAGCAACACTCTCCATATCATTTCGTAGCATTTATCAGTCATTAATAATCACTTTGGCAGTGGTGACCCCATTGTACTAATAGCCTATATTTGTTTCATTCATTACATCTCTGACCCGATCGAAGATTGGAAAACAGGCTGTAGGTTTTCATTTTCATCTAAAAATTAAATTAATGGCATTGCAGTACTGTTTAATAAGGCCCTATGAATGACTTCCCCCAGATCAGACTTAATTCGTCAGATTTAATTTTTAATGTAATTTCCACTGTAGGATAAATTCTCCTATATTTATTAAATCATATTTCCGTCTTCTCATCTCCCCCCTCCTCACTCTTAATATAGGCCTACATATCGTCCGCCTCCGTGGCTAAATTTTTAGCGTGCTGCTCTTGGACCACAGGGGTTCTGCGTTCGATTCTCGGCCGGTTCGCGGATTTTAACCTTAATTAAATAATTTCGGTAGCTCGGGGGCTGGTAGTACAGTATGTGTCGGTTTAAGCATTCAAATTCATTACAGCTAGGATCTCATTCTGACAGGCACGCAGGTCACCAGTCACCTGTAGGTGTCAACTCAAAAAATCTGCACCAGGACTCTTCGGATGCCACACGCCATTATTATTATTATTATTATTATTATTATTATTATTATTAGCATGCATATTTCTTTTTGCCAGTGGCTTTACGTCGCACCGACACAGATAGGTCTTATGGCGACGATGGGATAGGAAAGACCTAGGAGTTGGAAGAAAGCGGCCGTGGCCTTAATTAAGGTATAGCCCCAACATTTGCCTGGTGTGAAAATGGGAAACCATCTTCAGGGCTGCCGACAGTGAGATTCGAACCCACTATCTCCGGATGCAAGCTCACAGCCACGCGTCCCTAAGCGCACGGATAACTCGCCCGGTAGCATGCGTATTACCGAGCTCGATAGCTGCAGTCGCTTAAGTATCCAGTAATCGGGAGATTGTGGGTTCGAGCCCCACTGTCGGCAGCCCTGAAGATGGTTTTCCGTGGTTTCCCATTTTCACACCAGGCAAATGCCGGGGCTGTACCTTAATTAAGGCCACGGCCGCTTCCTTCCACTTCCTAGGCCTTTCCCATTCCATCGTCGCCAAAAGACATATCTGTGTCGGTGCGACGTAAAACAAATAGCAAAAAAAAAAAAAAAAAGCATGCGTATTACATGCCTACATACATACCTAGGCCTACATACACAGCTAACTACAACAGCGTTAAGGCCTCGTTTAGTCACATCGTCAAGTCATGTCCACCTCCATTGTGAATCGATTAGCGCTGTTAGCTACCGTCCTTGGGGGCCTGGTATAGTGGACTGGTAGGAGGACTGGGATAGTGTAAATAGGTATTTGTTGCTCACCTGCACTGGGAGTGTGCCTGAAAAGAGCTGCACCTGCTCAGAACGAGGATACGAAGTTACTTTACCTTTAAATAATTAAACATCGAGTTTAATGATGGTCACGTTAATGGTCGATTTCATTATTATCCAAGGTTAGGCCCTACCTGTCCTCTTCCATTCGTCTCACATGACCCAACCTCCGAAGCCGTCGAGTTCATTCCTGAAATTCAGTCCTCTCAAAATTTCTTCCTTACTGACATCACTTTAGTCTTGGAAATGTTGATTTTCATTATTATGCTCACTGCATCTGTCTTCAAGCTCTGGGATGGTAAGTTGCAAGCTTTCAGCGCAGTCTGTCATTAAGACTAAGTTCTCAGCCTACTATATTTCTACCTAACTGAATCCCTACCAACCATTTTATGCCTTTCAGTAAATGATCCATTTAAATAATACAGCCTCGTCAAACGCAATCAATCAATCAATCAATCAATCAATCAATCAATCAATCAATCAATCAATCAATCAATCAATCAATCAATCAATCAATCAATCAATCAATCAATCAATCAATCAATCAATCAATCAATCAATCAATCAATCAATCAATGATTGCGGATTCCCTACCAATTGTTCACGTAGACTTTTCTTAAATGATTTCAAAGAACTCTGGAAATTTATCGAAATATTTTCAACGATAAATCATTTCAATCACTCTTTCCTCCAGGACCCCTATTGCTACTTTCAGTCAAGAACGCATTCTGCCCTCAATTTTAAAATGTCAACATAAATGTCTTTGATTGTCAGTAATAATCCACCCCTGATCTAATTATCCTTTCTGCTTCTTTGGCTTTTCGTGACTGCGTTGGTTGATGATCGTAACTATGTTTTTGTATTCTGCATATGGCTGTATTGAGGTTAAATTATTCAAGCTCTGTAGGCTTTTTCATTCGTGAAATTACCAGCGTTTCCCGCCAGTGTGGCAGTAGGCTCGTCAGTTGGATTACCACACCTTTACAAGACGCTAGCGGCTAGTGGGCCGTCGAGACGCCACTGCAAGCTTCCCTTGTAGAGAAATGCAGTTACGAAGCACTAGTACACAGGAGGCTTGCAGTGGTGTACTAGCGACCAGCATCTTGGAAAGGTGTAGCAATCCAATTGCCGGGCCCACTGCCACACTTGGGAGAAACGCTAGTAATTTCACGATTGGAAAATCTTAAAGATCTCGAACACTTCACTATTAGCAATCGATGACATTAAATTTAGGATTTCTTTCTGGGAACTTAATTTTGGATGCATTGAGGTTGCCCGATTTTATTGATGGTATCCCCATTCTGATGATTTCCCAGATATTTTTGATTAATTATCTGGAGTTGTTTCCTGTTTTGGTGCGCACTTTTCTTTCGTTTTTATTTGGTAATCTGTTAAGACAGATAAATATTTTCTAATATTGCAATTTCACTCTCTCTTCTATTAAACTGAAACGAATGTTGTTCAAGAAACTAGGTCGATCGTACTATTTCTGGTGGGTGGTATGCATTCGGTACTCATTAGTTTGAGACTCAAGTCTACGAAAATGTCGGTAAATCAGTCTGCTTTGATGCCCTTCTCGCCAATTCGGCAATTAAAATATCCTGCTAGAATCAGAGGTTTATCCTAAACGACACCGCGGTCTCTTGCACAGCCATTGAGGAGAAGTAAGAGCAAACGAAACAAGAACCCAGGGAAATCTTCGACAGAGAAGTCCTCCAGATGGACATACGCAAGAAATCCAACTTCCAGTAATGAAGCACTTACACGAGATTTGCCGTTCAAGGTTTTCACAGGATTAATCTGCACGATCACGACCAGTGGATACCATACACCAGACGGTAGGCCTATCTGTAGATGTTAACTATACGGCATGAAGTACACGATACGTCACACAAAGACTGTTCCAAAAGAACACTTTCCAGTAACGAATAAGCTAAGGACTGATCGTACTTCCTGTACACCCTGTGAATAGTAATATATTATATGCTGAATGATCCTAAACATATGCATGAAATAACTACTGTAAAACAGCTTCATTTTTATTCATTACATGCTTAATATTAGAGGGATTCAGAATTTACTCTCTTCCAATCTGTGGAATCCTTTTTACCACATGTGGTCACCCCTGCAATGCGATCTATCGGGTATAATGGAGTTTCGTCTGGAGGCCACTAGGGAGATCGTGTCATAAAACCTAGAGAATACGGTGATGCTGGAGAGAAGAGAGATACTGGAAAATGGTACAATCATACAGTGTTGCATAAGAATATCGTAACTTAGAAAATCCGTCTGCGTTGTGAATAAGTTGTACACAAGACATGTGCTGCATGAAACAACAAACTCCATCAGGAGCGGTTAAAATATGCATTTTATTGGACAAACAGAAACAAGCACACACGCAGTATCTCTAAATAGGATCGTCAGATGTATTCAGACCGCGACAAAACAATTTTATCTGATTTCTCATGGTCAAAGCAGATTTGAAGTTCCAAAGCGCATTTACTTTATATGTGTGCCAGAACGAGTTGCGTTCAACATTTCTTCCTACGACAATAATTGTCGTAAACCTGTCCAAGTTATTACACGTTTTAAACTCAGCAATCTCTTTAAGAAAGAAGTGGAATAATTTGTTCTCATTTATTCATACATTATTTTTTTACAAGTGACAAGAAATTACTGTGGAACATCTAGCTATAAGATCATTATTTTTATTAATACTCTGTCAATGAAGTGCACATTCTAACTGCGTCCAGGCAGGTTGGAGATGATATATGTACCTCCGATTTTACAAAATTTCGAACTGTACCACTGTGGTCTTAAGTTTAACGCAGCAGCTTCCCACTACGCACGTCCGGCTTCGATTCGCATCTCAGGTACGATTTTGAGGGAGATTGAAGCAGAGCGCACCAACCCATAGGAAATACAACTGAATAAAAAGTGGATTTAAAACCCGGCTCCTGGCCAACCTAGAAGTAGTTTTCCCACTTCTGTTACCAGACAGATTAAGCCTATAAGCTACTTAATGCGTAAGAGTGAGTTGCTTAGGCTGGGCAGCGCTGGCGTTCCGAGTCGCAACTGGCGGGTTCGATCCCGACTAATTCCAGTAGTATTTGAAGGGGATCAAATATACTATCCATGTGTCGTTATATTAACCGGAGCCGAGAAGAACTCCTGCGGGACAAACTTCTGGCACCTCGACGTCTCTGAAAACCGTGAATGCTGTTAGTGGGACGTAATAGGCTAAGGTATTATTATTACCGAGCGAGTTGGTCGTGCGTGTGTTCGAACACCATTGTTGGCAGCCCTGAAGATGGTTTCCTATTTTTACGCCAAGCAAATGCTGGGGCAGTACCTTAATTAAAAGGCTACGGACACTTTCTTCCCTCTCCTATCCATTTCCTATCACATTGTCGCCGTAATACCTATCTGTGTCCGTGCAACGTAAAGGAAAATATAAAATGTACAACTTTTTGGTGCCGGAAAATACCGAAATTTGGATGGAATTTTAATGACGTTGCAGAAGTTCGTTTTGGGGTAATTTGTGGCCAAACGGAAATTCGTATTACAAAACAGATGGCACAATCTCCGTTCAGTTTGGAGAGACCTACTATTTTGGTCAGCCAGCCCCGTGGTGTAGGGTAACGTGCCTGCCTTTTACCAGGAGGTTCGATTCCCGGCCAGGTCAGGGATTTTTACCTGGACCTGAGGGCTGGTTCGAGGTCCATTCAGCCTACGTGATTAGAATTGAGCAGCTATCTGACGGTGATATTGCGGCCCCGGTCTAGAAAGCCAAGAATAACGGCCGAGAGGATTCATCGTGCTAACCACACAACACCTTGTAATCTGCAGGCCTTCGGACTGAGCAGCGGTCGCTTGGTAGGCCAAAGCCCTTCAAAGGCTGCAGTGCCATGGGGTTTTGTTTGGTTTTTCTGTTTTGGTCCTATGACTTTTTGTCGCATCTCGATCCCTTACACTTATAGCAGAGATAGAATCATTAAAATTAAGCTCGCACATGGATACAGCCAGTGGTCATACGTTAGCCAAATATTATGATTCCAGCTGCCACAGGAGTATCCGAAAAATAAAGTAGACTGATGTGTGAAGCCATACCCAAATTTCAGCCTATTTATTGGTCCTAAATCAATCTAACCCGTACATATAGGAGATACGAGAAAATATCATAGGACCAGCCATGTAGAACACTAAAATACGCGTCTGTTGGTTGAATCTGTTTGTCGATATGTCGTATCCTTTGAAAGCCGTAAATTTCAAAATAAACGTCTGCATTTACAAACGTGCCAATGCTTATCTATACAAATTAAGATGTAGGGGGTCCGCTGTATGTAATTTTGTTTGGTTTGCAAATTTTTCAGATATTTATCCGTTTTAGGTCAACTTAGGGCCTTATCAGTCGTTTTTAGCTTTCGTGTCTATTTGTCTGCTTGTTTGTTTGTCCGTTTGTTCCACCTTCACGGGGGAAGTGCTGATGGATAGATCTCGACCAAACTTCATATATAGAGTAGGCCTATACTTATCAAGGGAAAGGTTTGGATATGCATATTATTTAAAATCCACTGAATATACTGGGGTTTATAGGAAAACAGTGGCTGTTTTCTGCCATTTTCTCTTACACTATTGATTTTCTGTAAAATCCGTGGACTACATGCGAAACGACCCTTCATTTTTAAATAACTCCTTTTTTGTGTACATAATTTCGCTTATTCTTCAAATGACGGAGGGAATTACTATTTTCTGCGGGTTTCATGGTCTGCATTGAGTGACTGACAGACCGAAAGTGGAACTACCCGTTAGCATGGCAATGTCACTCGATGCTTGTCAGCAGGGAAGTAAATGCCATTTTCGTCATCATTCTTGAAAACTCTTGATTGTTTCTTGGAGAGAAGGCGAGGGAGACGTACAGGTGCCATTCTGTGGGGTATCTGCGGAATACCTTTGGAGTGTAGCCCATTGTTTCACACAGTAAAGTGTTTTCTAGGATTTGGTATAATTATTAGACTACTGTATCTATCTCTCTTCTACTTCTGGTTTCCGCTTTAATTTCTTGCCTCTGCCTTGCCTCTTTAGGCTTAAGTAATAACACCGTAAGTCACCTTCTTATCTGTTTACCTACGAATCCCTGCGCCTAAATTTCTCTCCTTTTACCACCTTCTTATATCCGTAACTCATATTATCACAATTTAGTGAAGGAGATTTCATTTTCCAATACATTCACTTGGTATTTACATATTTGTCCTATCCGGCTGTCCTCAGTTATAATCCTATTTTCTATTAATTTTGACATTCTTAATTGTATTACTTTCTCCCTTAATTTCTGTATATGTTTGGGAGTTTTAATCCCGAAACCTGGACACTCTTTCCTTTGAGGAATAATTCCAAGCAGTTCAAATGCATAACTTTTTGGTTCCCGAAAATATCGACATATGGAGGCAATTTTAATGATGGTACAGACCTTCGTTTTAGGGCAGCTGCTGGCTAAACAGTAAGTCATATCACAAAATAGATTACACAATCGCCGCTCAATTTCGAGAGATCTTCAACTTTGGTCCTATCATTTACTGTTGTATCTCGATTCTTTACACGTTGGATAGCGCTACATTTCTCGATTATATTCAAATCTCTCTATCTCGATTGCGACTGGCATTAGGAAAAGTGGCCTGTTTTTATGATGAAAACTTTCCATCTTTATTGTGAATGACAGTTGGCAAGTGTGTCTGTCGTTATAGTAGAAACTCCCGAACTCAGTCACGAATGGCAGTAGGAAATGTGGCCTGCCATTTTCATAAAAACTTCCCCAATGCACACCTTACATCGGAAACAACGTATGACGTACTCCCTGGTTTGTTTCTCGGATAGCGCAAAGAGACATGCAATTTAATATAATCCTATTCAATGCGTGTACAGTAATTTACGTAGAAAACCGCATACAATTTAAAATACCGTGGCAAAGCACGTGTACATTTGATAATAATAATAATAATAATAATAATAATAATAATAATAATAATAATAATAATAATAATGTTTGAGTCCATACATTGGTTTGAGGCAGCCCTCCATGTCACCCTATCCTGTGCTAACCTTTTCATTTCTACGTAACTCCTGAATGCTACATCAGCTCTAATATGTTTGTCATATTAATACCATGGTCTTCGCCTGCCGTACTTGCTACCTGCACTTCCCTCAAAAACCAACTGAACAAGTTCTGTATGTCTAATGATATGTCCTATCATTCTATCTCTTCTTAAATTTAGCCAAATCGATGTCCTTTCCTCAAATCGATTCAGTGTATCTTCTTTCTTAGTTCGATCTATCCATCTCACCTTCAGCATTCATGTGTAACGGCACATTTCAAAAGCTTCTCTTCTCTTTCTTTTTGAGCTAGTTATGGCCCGTGCTTCACTTCCATTTAGTGCCACGCTCCAGACGGAAGTCTTCGAAAACGTAATTCTAATTCCTATATCAATGTTCGAAGTGAGACATTTTCTTTTCTTGCTTGTGCTATTCTTTATTTTATGTCCTCCTTACAATTCTGCCATCATTAGTTATTTTATTACCTAAATAAAAATATGCATGTACTTCCTTAAAACTTAATTTCCTAATCTAATATTTTCTGCAAATGATGATGATGATAATAATAATAATAATAATAATAATAATAATAATAATAATAATAATAATAATAATAATAATAATAGTACACACAGGCCTATTTACATAAGATTTAATCTTTAGATTGGATTTTGGGAGATAGTGGGTTCGAACTCCACAGAACCACAGGCTCCATCGTCCGAGCCCCGCCATGTAAAATACATTTAATAAATAATTATGTACAAGTGATAGCAGTCTGAGTATATACAAGCCTGTTTACGAAATAATTGACCTTCAGATTGGCTTTAGGAGATAGTGGGTTAAAACTCCACTGTCGACAGCTCTGAAGATGGTTTTCCGTGGTTTACCAGTTTCATATCAGGCACATGCTGGAGCTGTTACCTTACGTTAATTAAGCGAACGATTGATTGTTTCCCAGTCCTCACACTGTCATAAGACCTATCTAAGTCAGTAATTTGTAAAACAAATAATAATAATAATAATAATAATAATAATAATAATAATAATAATAATAATAATAATAATAATAATAATAATAATAATAATAATCATCATCATCATCATCATCATCATCATTATTTACATAATATTTTTACCTTTAGAAATTAAACATGTACTGTACAAATCTGAGTACTATTTCCCCAAACACGTCTCATTCCTCAGAAAAATGCTCACCATACTAATAACTGCATTAAATTGGTTTTCAAATCTTTCTTCTTACTATTACTGCCCACTTCATTAAAATCTCCTGTCGTTTAAAGAAAATCTATAAAATACATACCTAACATTGTGACAATATCACCATAAAAGTATTATAACTTGCCTTACGGACAGATATTACAGTAAGATTTCCCCTAACATATTTGCGGGAATCTGATATGTGAGACCAATAAGAAAACTGAAACTCTCATTCATAGCTGTCATGAATTTCCAGGCCTAACTAGTTACATGGCGAAGCTTCACGTTTTACAGCGACTTAATACGTCAGCAGTTGTTCCAGTATACAAGAGTTCAATGAGTTCATGGCTGTAATTTTTATTCTTATTTCCAGATGTGATCGCATATATTATACACGTACAGAATTGAAGGTTGGCGATTTATGGTATTTATTATAGTTATGATTGCGTTCTTAATAGTATAAAATTCAAGGCCCGTGTTTTGTTGTTTCCGTTTCCTAAATTACATACTTTGCAAGAGGACATTGACATTTCAGTTGAGTTTCCGGCTGTATAGTTGTGGCTGCAATTAATTCGTTACTGATTAATACTGCTGTTGTAAAGTTAAAGAACGGGCTTTCGAAGCATCAGAGTTCGGCATTTTGTCCACTATCCAAATGCCTATTGAAATGGATGATGTATTGTTTAATGAACTGATATGATGTCCGGCTCCACGGCTAAATGGTTAGCGTGCTGGCCTTTGGTCACAGGGTTTCCGGGTTCGATTCCCGGCAGGGTCGGGAATTTTAACCATCATTGGTTAATTTCGCTGGCACGGGGGCTGGGTGTATGTGTCGTCTTCATCATCATTTCATCCTCATCACGATGCGCAGGTCGCCTACGGGAGTCAAGCCAAAAGACATGCACCTAGCGAGCCGAACATGTCCTCGGACACTCTCGGCATTGAAAGCCATACGCCATTTAATTTAATTTCACTGATGTGATGGGATTATTTGTAATGAAATATTACCCATATATAAAGACTTCAGGCTGCAAAGTGTAATTAGCATTAACGCTTTGGAATTTATTACACCATCTGACAGGTCTCAGATGCAAATTCAAATTCAACTCAAGTAGTTATCACACATTGGAAAAGTACATACTTTCAGTCATGTGATTCTTGTTTATAACAATTTAAGTGTTTCACTAAAACAGTGCTTATACAATGCCCACCCCTGCCTCGCTCGGTCAAACGATTACAAAGGCTCCAAATTTTCTGAAATCCCTCCCCTTATAAAATAGCATATATCTTGTCCAATTATATTGTACAGACTTCAAAATGATATGTTACAGGGCCTTATGTAAATAATTAAAGTAGAAAAGATCTAACACAGAGAAGAAGATCAAAACAGGCTGAGGCGACAGCACATATTCTAATATATCTTCTATTCATACATGGATATGCAGCCTATGACGAATGAAAGCTAGTTAAATGCACAGGATGAAGCTGTGATAGAACACAGATTCACAACTGGTGGTATTGCTGTAAATGAGACATCTTCGCGCAGAAACACGTCTGATCGTATTGCTGTAAGTGAGGTAACTGTGTAACGTTCCAGACGTTACAGTGTAATTATGTTAATTTTATTATGTGTAATTAATTCAGGAATTTAACGTCATGATATTTATCTTGGTATGTAATTGTATTATAATTCATGTTTAATCATTTGCTCACTATCATTTCATTACTTTGTAACTACGACTTGTAAACGAGGGCTGAATATCCTAATATTCACTTAGATTCTTGCGACATTCGGTTAAAATTAACTTGCAGTAGATTTCCTCTATCTTGCCACATCACCGAGGAAGAAGGAAGGACAAATTTAGACATCAAGTTCTGGGAAAAGCGAGCACGTGTTCAAGCGTGGTAACGTAAGCTACCGTATTTCGACCAGAATTATTCAAACTGATCACCGCCTATATTTTCAAAGGAGCGTCATGTTGCCATGGATACTGAGTGAAAGGACTAATAGAAGAACAGTTGATATCATGGTTAAGACCCGCCAACTCTAATATCTGGAGTGGGGAGAGACGTGTCATCTGATTGGACCACGTGTAGCGACCTGTAATTAGAGCCAGAGAAGGTTATAAAAGGGCGTGTTGGAGCTCTTGGCTTCATCTTCAACGTGATTCTTATTGAGTTTCTACAATCTTCTACTTGATTATTCTACTTGATTCTTCGTCTCGTGGTACTTAGAAATTCTGAATGAGGGGCGTATAGCCACTCTCATCAGGAAGTACGTACAGCTCGGCTACGAGACCGGTTTGAACCAGTCTAAGTCAATAGGTAGTATTAATCTAGATAGAAATGAAACTTCAGAGAACATTTTCAGTAAAGTTGGAAGGATTCTTAATTGAGTATCCTCTCCATATAACCCAAGGTGGTTCTTCTAACTATGACTTAGGGCTTATCTCCAATATATGGGATAGAGCATAATAGGGAGTGTTAGTTTTGAAGTCATCTTCCAATTAGTGGGAGGTGCAATGTGCAAGGCAGGAATGGTACTTAGCTGCAGATGAAGAGATCTCAAAGACGACCGGTGATGTTCCAGCTACAAGGAGGGAAGCTTTCCAAGGACCAGCAGAACAAGACTACATGGTGAGCAAGCGAGTTAAAGATATTGCAAGTTTTCGCGAAGTAGAGGCATTCATTTTTTTGTTAAATTCATTTTCTATTTTAAATTCAGTTCTCGTTAAACCGTCGTCATTTATATTAAATATAATAAATAGTATTTTTCTAGTTCACTTTAATCAATCTGCCTTAATTAGCCTTTTGATTTCTAATTCTCCTGCTTAATGATTAGTGCACTATCACCCCACCCCTGTGATAAGAGTCCGTCCAAGCTTGATTATAAATTTTTATCTTAAAGTCCTCAACTTAAAGATTGGCGCCCTTAGCTTGAATGGTTGCATTCCTCGTTCGATGATTGTTCTCCGAGAGGGGAAGTCACAACTGTCCGGTTCTTCTGATAAAGGCAGTGAACTGCAACTACTCACAATAAAGCTCCTATATATGCATTAATGTGTGTTACTTCTGCAGAAGGAATTTATAAATTTTGTTGGAATTTATTTGACTATGATGGTGTCTGGTATTGCATGCTGTTTGATATTACATAAAAAAGGTCATAGCCTATGCTAAAACCAGGTTTTATTAAGGATATTCATTCTATTTCACAGCCTTGTAAGTAGAGAAACAACAATTTGGCGCTATTCACAATAGTTATGCTTGCTGGGCTAAGTGGCTCAGACGGTTGACTCCAACTTGGCAGGTTCGCTCCTGGCTCAGTCCGGTGGTATTAGTTGCTCAAATACGTCAGTCTCGTGTCGGTAGATTTGCTGGCACGTAAAAGAACTCCTGCGGGACAAAATTCTGGCACCTCGGCGTCTCCAAAAATAGTAAAACCGCATAATATTATTATTATAGTTATGCAGATAAGGAGTGTGGAGATATGGATCCAATAACCAAAAAAATCTCGGCAGATTAACGCTAGCTAGAAATCGACCTTGTAAAAGCGAAAGCAACACTTGGGTGCTATTCACAATCATTATACTAGTGTGAATAGCGATATGTGGATCTAGGAACAGTAAACATCTCGCAGATTAACACTAGCTATTTTAAAATGTTCAAACAGTTTCTCTCCTTGGCCTCGCCCATACTCACGCACGTGCCTACTTCGAACACCAGACCTGTATTCTAGAACACTTAAGCTGACGTTGCTATGATTACGGCCGGTAATTGCTTCAACCGATTCCTACAGCGGGGCAGTACAGTGTCAATATATTGGGGTTAAGGCATTAAAACTTGATAAACGAGTTTTGTTTTTCGCGTAATGAGGCTTAAAATGATCTTTGTCTCATCTTTGTACAACAAATTCGATATTTGCTTATGCTAATGTGCCAAATGGCCAAAGTCACCGTTCTCACGGGAAATCTCTGATATTTCGGGATGATGCATAGCCTAAGTTTCCCGGAATGATGCTATCTTTCAAATTATAAAATAATTTCAAAATCGGTCCAGTAATTTCTGAGATTACCCGTTACATAGGAACGAACTCAGACTCTCTTTATATATTAGTAGAACTACTGTGCATCATACTCTGAGCTCAGTTTCAGATACTGTTGTTTGCGAAGAAGCCAAGCAACAGCTTAATTTCATTGGCTGCTGAGTTATCCCAATTGTTTGTGTGACTTAAGTAAGGGTACGTTTATGCTGCAGCCTGGCTGCTGGCACATCGCTAAGCCTCGCTGCTCGATGTTAGGCGATGATGAAACAAACCAATGAATCTCAATCAGTGCATTTACCCTGGAGCCCGGCTCATAGCTGCGCTGCTGGCTGCTATCCTTGCCACATCCATGGTCTCAAACACGTTTGATTTTCGAGCCTGGCCCATCGCTGGCAATCCTGTAACTTGGACTGTGATTGGTTCTTTCAAGGTCACCCGCTCTCCCACTCTTCCTCTCTTCGCACTCTATACACACGTTCAGTGATCACTTGCTCACTTGCTATCTGAACCTGTCTTCGAACGCAATGCGATTTGTAGCCAGCGGCATGCGGATCATCACACGAGTTTCATCTATCTATATAAATAAAATTGTTTCTGTTTGTCTGTTTGTCTGTCTGTTTGTCTGTTCCACCATCACGTCGAAACGGCTGGATAGATCTCAACCAAACTTCATATTTAGAGTATACTGACCCCGGGGAAGGTTTCGATATGCATATCATTTTAAAATCTTTGAAAAGACGGGGGTTTTATAGGAAAAACGGTTTTCCTCCATTTTCTCTTATAATATTATAGGCAAAATATCGAATTTGTCGTATAAGGACGAGACAAAGCTCAATTTAATCCTCTTGACGCAAAGAACAAAACTCGGTAAGCCCTACGGGCCCGAAAACCATGTTTTAAGGCCCTAAAACCAACCGTTACGGAGATATTGGCACCACACTACCCCTGCTCTAGGAATCGGATAAAGAAATGAACTGCCGTAACCATGGCAACGTCAGCTCCAGGATTCTAGAGCAGTGAGATTATGCATGTACGTTTGGGCATAGCTGTCAACCAAAATAGGTACAAATAAGACTTAATATCTGGGAAAAAAATATACTGTTGTGTAAGGCACTCATAGGACTCCTTTGGGCGGGGATGGAAAGGGGGTGAAGAACGAGTGTAAAAATCTTACTATATATAGAAATGGAAGTGTGTGTGTAAATGACACATCTCCAACTAAACCACTGGAGCAATTTCAACCAAACTTGGTACACGAATCACTTACTATCGGGAGACGATCACTGTGGGGGGTAAGCCATCCCTAGCGCCCTTAAGGGAGAGGGTCAGGGGGGGTGGTAGTTACAATAATAATCGAGAATAGTGTCGAATTCATAGTTTTCGGGGTCGCTGAGTTGAAAAGTGATACTCTAGAATTTTTTTAAAATCCAGCCCCCTTTTAGGTTGGGAGCAAAGGGTGGGGGGGTGGGGTGAGATATAGAAATAATTAAAAACAGTTTCGAATCCATAGATTTCAGGGTCTCTGAGATGAATAGTATTACTCCGGATTTTTTGCAAATCCAAGTGGGGAGCGAAGGGGGTGAAATTGATGTATGTGTGTGCGTGGGTGTGTGGGTGTGGGTGTGTATATGACACATCTCCTCCTAAACCACTGGAGCAATTTCACCAAACGTGGTACACTTATCAATTAGTATCAGGAGACAAACCGCGTGAGGGTAAGACACCCCTAGCACCCTTTTGGCAGGGGGCGAGGGGAGTGGTATAAAAATAATCTTATAAATAAAGTTGTTCGTTTCTGTTTGTCTGTTTGTTTGTTTGTTTGTTTGTTTGTTTGTTTGTTTGTTTGTTTGTTTGTTTGTTTGTTTGTTTGGCTTAAGTGCGGCCAATATCCAGTATTCGGGAGATAGTAGGTTCGAACCCCACTGTCGGCAGCTCTGAAAATGGTTTTCCGTGGTTTCCCATTTTCACACCAGGCAAATGCTGGGGCTGTACCTTAATTAAGGCCACGGCCGATTCCTTCCAACTCCTATCCCTTCCCTGTCCCATCGTCGCCATAAGACCTATCTGTGTCGGTGCGACGTAAAGCAACTAGCAAAATAAAAAGAATAAAAATG
This sequence comes from Anabrus simplex, assembly GCF_040414725.1. Lineage (NCBI taxonomy): Eukaryota > Metazoa > Arthropoda > Insecta > Orthoptera > Tettigoniidae > Anabrus > Anabrus simplex. The sequence goes on from NC_090265.1 coordinate 209,293,170, forward strand.
TTTGTTTGTTCCACCATCACGTCGAAAGGGCTGGATAGATCTCAACCAAACTTCATATTTAGAGTATACTCACCCCGGGGAAGGTTTCGATATGCATATCATTTTAAAATCTTTGAAAAGACGGGGGTCTATAGGAAAACCACAACGGTCTTCCTCCATTTCCTCTTATACTATTGATTTTCTGCAAACTCTGTGGACCGTATGTGAAAGGTCTCTTCATCACAAACAACTTTCGTTGTGTTCATAATTTACCTTACTCTTCAAATGACGGAGAAATTTACTATTTTCTGCCGATACCATGCTCGGCATTGAGGGACCGACAGAGCGATAACGAATATATGGGTTACCATGGCAACGTCTCTGACTGCTTGCCAGCAGGGAAGTAACGTATTGTCATTTTCCTCATCATTCCTTTAAATTCGTGGTTGTTCCTTGGGTAGAAAGCAAGAAAGTCGTCAATCGGCCATTCTGCGGGATATTGGCGGAATATCATTGGAGGTTATAACCGTCCTCGAATAGCATAAGTAATAACACAAATATTCATCTTCTTATCTGATTACCTAAGAATCCCTGCGCCTAAATTTCTCTCCGATTACCGCTTTCTTATATCCATAACTCACTCCGGCATAATTTATTGAGGAGCATTTGATTTTCCAATACATTCACTTGGTATTTATATATTTGTCGTCATCCGGATGTCCTCTATTATAATCTATTTTCTATTAATTTCAACTTACTAAACTGTATTACTTTCTTCCTTAATTACCACGTATGTATGCGAGTGCTAATCCCGAATGCTGTACACTCTTTCCTTTGAGGAAATATTCTAAGCTATGCAAATGTATAACTTCTGGCCCAGGAAAATTCCGAAATATGGATGCAATTTTAACGGCGGTGCAGACCTTCGTTTCGGGGTAATTGGTGGCTAATCAGTAAGTCGTATCAAAAGTCACAAAGCAAATTGCGTTTCATTTTGGAGAGATCTACAACTTTTGTCCTGTGACTTTTCGTCGTATTTCTATCCCTAATACATTAAACACAAGTTGATTTTGTACTTTTACACGTATATGTTATCATTTGGCACACTTATAGGAAAGGTAGAATCATGACATTCGGCACGCACATTGACATGACCATTGGCAATGTTATAGCCAAATTTTATGATTCTAGCTGTCACATGAGAATCAAAAATAAAAAGTAACATTCAAAAACTGTACAAGATTTCACCCCATTCAATGACTCTAACTCAATCTAACCCATAAATAAAGGAGATACGAGAAGATGTCATAGGACCAACCATGTAGAGCACTGAAAGGGACGTCTGATGGTGAAGTCCGTTTGTAGATACGTCGTACAGTTGCAAAGCAGTAACTATCGAAATAAAGGTCTACACTTCTAGAGTATGTCTGTACATTGACAATTTTGGCGAAATTTCCGTACAGTTATCCGTTTCAGGTGTAATAATGACCATCTGCATATATTCTGTTTTGGTGTCTGTCTGTTTGTTTGTTTGTCTGTTTGTCTAAAACTTGGAAACTACTGGATATATTTCCACCAAACTTGATATTTAGAATCCATCTGTCCTTTGGTAGGTTTTAGGGCAAGTATTGTTTCTGAATCCCTGAATTGACTGGGGGATTATACGAAACCGAAACCGTCATTTTGCAACCAAACTTAATGTAAATTTAGCTGCCGTAATGGAAATTCATTTCTAGGCCTTTTTCCTCATGTGCATCATTTCAATACGAGGATTAATAAGGGAGATATCATTAACGGACCGTTTTCCGGTACAAGTCCCACCGGACTTAACTCAAGAGCGGGTGCGTGTAAAGCGTATGTTTTACAACTTGAAAACTACTGAAGATATTTGAGTCAAACTTTATATTAACATCCACCTGTCCAACGGTAGGTGTTAATCGTCAATAACATTTCATGTTCCCGGAATGGACTGGCGGTTTATAGGGAACCGAAATGGTGATTTTACTCTTCCAGAATATATACAGTACAAGACCAACCTGACTGGAAATCGACCAAACATGATGGAATTCCATCTCTAAAACTTTTTTTCATGTGCATTTTTTCGACAGGAGGATTAATAAGGGAGATATCATAAACGGTCCGTTTTTCCGGTTAAGTCCAGCGGATATAGCCCAAAAGGTGTTGTACGTGGAGCAGGTTCCTTATTTATCTATGTAAATAAAATCGTAACTACTGTGTGCCTGTACATAGACTATTTTGTCGAAATTTTCGTACAGCTACACGCTTAAGGGGTAATAATGATCATCTGCATATTTTTTGGTTTAGTATCTTGAAAGTTCTACTTTTTACACTTCTCACTGAAAACCCAGATTGCGGCATAATCTGCCAGTCGAGAAAGAAAACTGAAATTTGGCAAAATTTTACGACTTAGCCTGTAACGGGCGGAAAACTTCCAAGAGCTTTAAATTTTTCCCTTTCTATCCCGAAGAATATCGAAATATGGAGGCAATTTTAATGATGGTGCAGACCTTCGGGAAGTATCATCACATAACGGATGGCACAATCCCCGTTCAATTTGGAGTGATCTACAACCTTGGTCGTACGACTTTTTGTCGTATTTATATCCATTTTACGTTTGACTTTTCTCTATTTCTCGATCTTAAGTAAAGTAGTACTTTTCACATACATAATTCATACCTTCCATCACTTAGAGGAAAGATAGAATCATCATACTCTACACGAAAATTGGTCCACCCAGTAGCCATATGTGAGCCAAATGCTATGTATGTAGCTGTCACTTAATTATCCGAAAAGCAATGCAATGTGAGATAATCTTACACAAATTTTACCCAAGTTTCTAACTCAATCTGACCCATGAATAGATGAGATATCATATGACCAGCAATTTAGGCCGCTAAATCCGGCGTCTTATGGTACAATCTTTTCTCGATATGATGTACCGTTTAGAAGCAGTTAATCTGTAAATGAAGGTCTGCAATATTGTAAACAAGCACATACTTTCGTATGTCGAACTATATATATTCACTGATGTCGATTTTGTAGCGATCGAGAAAGGGTGTGTCTGCTATTGTAATCAGTACTCCGCACACCGACTATGACTGGCAGTAGGAATGGAGTCCTTCTCCAATTCCTGTGTAACTGGCATTAATGAGGCAGGCCTACCATTGTAATGAATAATTCACTTCTCGATTTGACTTTCAGAAGGCAAGGGAGCATGCAGCATACAGTCTTTGGCTGTAGGCAAGCGTTCCCGCAGTTATAAACAGATGTACCCATCTAAAATGTGACTGGCATTATGCATACTGGCCTGCTATTTTGATGGAAACTCATCAACTTGGTGTGACTGGCAGGAAGCTGGCTGGCAGTTGGAAAAGGGGCCTATCATTATAATGATAACTGCACAACTCAATTTTGACTGGTTGTAGGGAAGTTTCCTGCCATTATAATAAAAACTCTTCAATTTGTAATATGTCTGGAGGTAGGAAAGGGGGCCTGCAATTGTAACGGAAACTCCCCAAATAGATTGTGACCGCGCAGTAGGCAATGGGGCCTGCAATTATAATGTAAACTTCCCAACTCGATTGTGAATCGCAGTAGGGAAGTGAGCCTGTCGTTATCATCACAAATCCGTAACAAGCACTTTACACTGGAAACAACGTATGGGGACCTCTGCATATTGTTTCTCGGATAACGCTAAGAGACATGCTATTTTAAAACAATCTTATTTACTGCATGTACAGTATTTACTTCAATATTCGTATACAATGCAGAATACCGTAGCGAAGCACGGGTACATTTGCTAGTATGAGATAAAAGGAGTGACGAGATGACGAGCGGCCAGTAGACCTTTTCCTACGTTTTATGAGAGAGAGTGGCTTGTTTTATCGTGTTTAAAAGTAAAGTAACTATTTGTGTTTTAATTGGTTTATTGTTAACTACTATTTTACCCTAACGGGCGAGTTGGGCGTGCGATTAGGGGCGCGCAGCTGTGAGCTTGCATCCTGGAGACAGTGGGTTCGAACCTCACTGTCGGCGGCCCTGAAGATGGTTTTCCGTGGTTTCCCATTTTCACACCAGGAAAATGCTGGGGTTGTACCTTAATTAAGACCACGGCTGCTTCCTTCCTATTCAGAGGCCTCTTCTATCCCATCGTCGCCATAAGACCAATCTGTGTCGGCGCGACGTAAAACAAATAGCAAAAAAAAAAAAAAAAAAAAAAACTATGTGTTTACCTTTGTGTATTTTTAATTGGAATTAAATATATTATTTTACTTCAATATCAGTGCATTGCGAATTAGATCCACTGCTTATTTTAAATTCATAATAATTTTCCTCATCATTATCATTTTTCTAATCTACCGAGTTTGATACCTGCAGTCGCTTAAGTGCGGCCAGTATCCAGTAATCGGGAGATAGTGGGTTCGAGCCCCACTGTCGGCAGCCCTGAAGATGGTTTTTCGTGGTTTCCCATTTTCACACCAAGGCAAATGCCGGGGCTGTACCTTAATTAAGGCCACGGCCGCTTCCTTCCAATTCCTAGGCCTTTCCTCTCCCATCGTCGCCGTAAGACATATCTGTGTCGGTGCGACGTAAAGCAAATAGCATTTTCCTAATCCTAGTCAGTGGGTTAATTATAACTTTTAATCCATTTCGTCTCATCTCGTACCATCAGGGGCCGATGACCTACATATTAGCCCACTTTAAACAACAAGCATCATCATCATCATCATCAAACTATCGAATGACGTAGCAAAAGAATGCGGAACGATTACATCAACATTGTTCTTTTAATCTTGCCATTTTGGGGACCTCTATTTTTACAAGCAGGTGATTTATATGAAGTACCTCGTTTTTCATGGAAAGTTCGACAGTTATTTTTTCAAACTGTAAACACATTTTGTTAAGGAGACCTAACTAAAGTCAAAATGACATACTCCATAACCCCCTATTTTACATTATTTAAAAGTACACTATTAAATTACGAAATGAAGCATTTGTAGCTTCATTCTTCAATCAACTCCTGCAGTAGAAATGCACTGAAAAATCCAGGCGAAGCATTTTACACTTTTTATTTCACATTCAGTACACCAAATTATTGTAAGATACACTTGCCAACAAAACTGCGACTCACTCGTTAAAAAAATCTCTGAATTTATTCCGCACTTCAGAAGCTTCAGCTGGAGCTGTGTTGTTTCTCCTCGACGGGGTAGCTCTTGGAAGTACGTCTTCGTAGTCTAAGAGGTGGGTTTTTTTTTATTTACGTCGCACCGACACAGATATGGCTTACGGCGACGGTGGGATAGGAAAGGCCTAGGAATTGGAAGGAAGCGACCGTGGCCTTAATTAAGGTATAGCCCCGGCATTTGCCTGGTGTTAAAATGGGAAACCACCAAGAACCATCTTCAGGGCTGCCGACAGTGGGGCTCGAACCCACTATCTCCCGATTACTGGATACTGGCCGCACTTAAGCGACTGCATCTATCGAGCTCGGTAGTCTAAGTGTTCATGCCCTCTATATCTATAATCAAATTATGCAAAATACAAACCGCCTTAATTATCATTTCCTCTGTTTTGAATTTTCGACTACTGCTGAGAGCTGCCAGCAGCGTGCGCGCGGGGCTGCTGTAGGGTAAAAGCTCCATGGCGAGCAGCCAGGCTATAGCCAGCAGCAAAGTGCTAGGGCGAGCATCCATGAGCCAGCAGCGAAGTTGCAGCATAAACGTACCCTAACACCAAATAGAATAATGTAACTTACGAAATACATTTTTTACATAGCCTATACCCTGAAACCTTCCCCTGTCATAGTTATATTTACAATCACAGAAGGAAACTGTTACGAAATAAAACATTTTAAAAACGGGATATGCCAATGCTATGACATTTTGAGAAAATCGTCGCTGTTCGGGCAAAAGGTCATATCTCCCAATTCTCGTCCTATCCATATTTTCCTTAAGACTGGTCACGCCTCCCAGATACATATCGTCGCTGGAAAGGTAAAAGGTTGTATTCCACAAAGCTCTTCCTATCAATTATTCTCCTTAAGACTGGTCACGCCTCCCAGCCACGTATGGATATACAGTCCATCAGAACAAATTTTGTTGTGTTCATTTTCCTGTGCCCATGTGTAAAGGAAAATGAATCTTACAGTACCGTACTGTAGGAATGTACGTTTGCATTACGTATTTACGCACTCCTAGTGTACAATGCATGTAAGGTTCATTTTCGTTTAATCGTCGACATAGGAAAACGAACACAACGGACATTGTTCTGATGGACTGCATATCCATGTGTGGCTGGGAGGCGTGACCAGTCTTAAGGAGAATAATTGATAGGAAGAGCTTTGTGGAATACAACCTTTTACCTTTCCAGCGACGATATGGATATTTAATCCATCAGAACAATATTCGTTGCGTTCATTTTCCTATGCTTATGTGTAAAGGAAAATTAACCTTACCGTACTGCACTCTAGGAATGTATGTTTTCATGACTTATTTACGCACTCCTGCAGTATAATGTACTTAAGGTTCATTTTCCTCTAAAATCCCGCATAGGAAAATGAACACAAGGAAAATTGTTCTGATGGACTGCATATCCATATGTGGCTGGGAGGCGTGACCAGTGTTAAGGAAGATAATGGATAGGAAGAGCAATGTGGGATATGACCTTTTGCCCGAACAGTGACAATATATATTGACGGATCATTTTAGGAATTTGCGCAACACCTTAACTAAAAACTACTCCAGAGAAAGATTTCTTTTTGACACAAGAACCGGCCAGAAACCGGGAACGAAGGTTACTGGAATCTTCATTTCACTAGGAAACTGTATGATACACACGTTAGCTAGACTCGGCAGGTAAAGTGATGATTTAATGCATCAAACCAAGGCGATTTTAAGAAACAAATAAGAGATACAGGAAAATTTTGATTAACCACTGCTAGAGCATATCGACGGCCTAGTTCTAATTCCACGTATCTAACATTGCTCTTCCTATCCACTATTCTCCTTAAAAAAGGTCACGCCTCCCAGCTACGTATGGATATACAGTTCATCCGAACAATAAATTTTCGTTGGTCTCATTTTCCTATGCGAGTGTGGAAGGGAAAATTACCCCTAAATACATTATACCATAGGAGTGCGTAAATACTCCACGCACACACACATTCCTACAGTATGGCACGGTAATTCCCATTTTCCTTTACATATGAGTAGTACTTAAGCTGATTTCACAAAGTAATAGGCCTTACTTCAAACTATCGTACTCTCGAAACTACGGCAGCAAGATCGCTATCCATGACATTTCGTTACATAACCATTATATGAAGTTGAAGGTGAGGTATGAAGTCATTTATAGTGGAAGCACTTCTTCCCTGTCGTAGACAGGCTTCCAGCTAGTTTATAATGTAACTCCATCTCCATCTTCCTCAGTGTCTGATTTCAACATTATCTACACATTAGATGATGAGAAACATGAGAAACTCTTACGTTGAGGAACCCATTCTAAGCAACTCCTAAAACCGATAGCAGTTGAAGTGGCATGGAAGGAAATAGCGTTAATGCAGTATTGTGTCGCTTTAATTGTTTTCATTACGGGACTCGGGATAATGTGCGAATCTTCATACAAAGTAATATTCTGGCATTCTATGTGAGTATTGGACTTGAATTTGGGTTTGGGGTGAAATACAGGTGCATAGGCCTAAGGCTATTCAAGACGACACTTGCTATTTGGATCCGTAGTACGTGTAATGTAGCTGTTATCTTGCGTTGGGATCGAACACGCCACCATTAGATAGTTACCCTTCTTGCCAAGTAAAAGGCGTATATACCTCCTCCACTCCTCGCTCCCACCCATTTCCGAACCGTTTACTGGAATAGATGTATTATAATAATAATTTCGTGTGGCTATTACTAGCCGAGTGCAGCCCTTGTAAGGCAGACCCTCCATTGAGGGTGGGCGGCATCTGCCATATGTAAGTAACTGCGTGTTATTGTGGTGGAGTATAGTGTTATGTGTGGTGTGTGAGTTGCAAGGATGTTGGGGACAGCACAAACACCCAGCCCACGGACCATTGGAATTAACCAATGAAGGTTAAAATCCCCGACCCGGCCGGGAATCGAACCCGGGACCCTCTGAACCGAAGGCCAGTACACTGACCATTTAGCCAACGAGTCGGACACCAGACATGGATTTTCAATACATTTTTCAATACCAGATGTATTGAAAACCCATGTCTGTTGTTATGGCATGTACAACTCGCAAGAATGAAAACATATCAGTCAGGATTCATATCTTGGAGGTCTTATTCTAAGTTGATCATGAACGTAAAACGCTAGGCCTACCATCCGAAATAAGTCAGTGTTTTGTTGTAACGTGCATATATACAGTAAGGTTTCAAGTATTCATTGTATGTTTCATAGACCAGATGTCATCATATTAGCATTTAGATTCATACGGACCGTAGATGGAATTCCTTACACGTTTTATTTCATATTATCCTTGATATTTCATTCAAGTTTTACATAATTTATCCTAAACCCCTTATTTTCCTCTGTAGAGAAACCAGAGAATTGGGTCCATCCTTAGACGACTCGAGTTCACCGCTCCGGAAGGAAATAAAACCGATCCCGTACAATAGTGTAAGCTTGGATTGAAAGGGATTATGTTACGCACGACATGAATCAGGCTACTCCGAATAATTATTTTCCCCATACACATCTCTCCATACCAATACAACACACCCCGCTACCAATCACTGGAGAAACACACAATAGTGAATACATTCCTCCACATAGGATTGACTTGGAGAAGCGCGTTCTGCCGGAACCTAGGGCCATGTTCACATGTGTAAGAGTTCGCACGCGTAACCTCATCAGGATGATGGTAATATTAATCTATGACTTCAGCTATGGTGTCGTAGAACCTTAGACTATGAAGTAGTACAGTCTAGGTGGCCGGCCTATCAATTTTGACATTTCGACGGCGTTGCTCTCTAGCAACGAAAATGGAGTTCTATTGGACAATTCCCATGGCTGAGTTACTCTCAGTGTTTTCGAGTGCAACATCAGACATCAATATGCGCCCGACAATGACATGGAATGCCAAGATTTTCTCCCACATTTCAAATTTCAGCTGTGATCGAATCCCCGATCTTAGGTTCATGAGTGGGACGGTCCACGAGACAGCTATGACGTACTGAGGGTACTGATAGCAAGCATGCTTGTATTTTTACATAACCGTGCGATGTGGAATGGCAGTGTTGGTCGTGCAAGTATAAGTTTGATTGCGAAAGATGGTAGGTTCCAGCCTCACCGTCGGCAACCTTCAAGATGATTCACATTCGTAGGCGCATGTAACCGGTGTCATTATTACCTAATCCTTCTTCCAGTTAGACGAGGTCTGCATCAGGAGAATCAGTATATATTGAAGCCTTGAAACAGTGATTTGAAGCAGTGGTTTCCCTTTGTCAGAATAGAGAAAAGACGTAGCTGTACCTTAATCAACTCCGAGGTTGCTAACTTGCTAGTGGTAACACTTTTCACCCTGCTGTCGCCGAAAACTTGCATGATCCAGCTGAACTTATAATGAAAATATTTTTAAAGGGAGTAAAAAAATGTGGATACTTATAGATTTTCGTCCTAAAAACAATTTGGAATTTCATTATTAAATTGGTGATTTGGTTGTTAAGAAATTCACTCTAAAACAAACTGTTTGATGTTTATTTATAGTTAAATTTAAATAGAGTTTTTATTTGTTTCTGTAGAATATCTTGCATTCAAAACTAATTGACGTAAGGCTGCAATTTTCCATGAATTTGTGAATAAAATTCTTCCTTTGCGACGGTAGCTTTGTCATAAAATAGTGTGTCGCTGTTATTTATAACTGAGGAGTGTTTGTTGAAAAGGTGTTATTTCCACTTCGAAATAAAAAATAGAATTTCTTTCATATGCATTGCAGTAGTAAAATACTATTGAATGTCATGAGCAACCAGACATAAAAAAGATGCAATTTTTAAAATGTGTACCATACTCGATCATTTTACGTTCCATGTGCCTTTTATTCTACGTTTTGTGCGTTTTTACAGCAAATTTCTTAGGAAGGAAATAGCACCTTTCGAACAGACACTCTCCTCAATTAAGGATTTGGTTGTAGTGAATATTCATAATGAAATAACTTATTCTGAGCCAAATTTCTAGCACTTTGCAATTTAAATATAGGCCTATTATGTACCTATATCTCACAAAATACTAAAGGGAAGATAGGCCTATTGCAATCGCTTTCATCAACGCTTTGTGATATTCTAACGAAACTAACTACCAAATCAACATTGTAGCAAAATCCTTCTCACAGGCCTACCTAAAGTAGGAAAACTTGGCACATCTTCTCAGAATATTCTGTAACAAACCCCATGGTGCTACAGCCTTGATGGGACTTGGTCTGCCAAGTGACCGCTACTTGACTCGAAGGCCTGAAGATTGCGAGGTGACTCATGGTCAGCGTGTTGAATACCCTCGGCCGTTATTCTTGGCTGTCTATACTATCTCACCGCCAGATAGCTCCTCAATTGTTCTCACATATGGTAAGTGGATCTCGAACCAGTCCGCAGATCCAGGTGAACATCCCTGACATGTCCGGTCCGGAAATCTAATTCAGGGTCCGACTCGTTGGCTGAACGATCAGCGTACTGGCCTTCGCTTCAGAGGGTCCCGGGTTCGATTTCCGGCCGGGTCGGGGATTTTAACCTTAATTGGTTAATTCCAATGGCACGGGGGCTGGGTGTATGTGTTGTCTTCATCATCATGTCATCCTCATCACGACGCGCAGGTCGCCTACGGCAGTCAAATAGAAAGACCTGCATCTGGCGAGCCGAACCCGTCCTGGGATATCCAGGCACTAAAAGCCATACGACATTTCATTTTATCTAATTCAGGGTCTTCGGGTGTACCTAAGGCAGGCTCGCTACCCTAGACCACGAAGCCGACTTAAACTGCTCTACCAACAGAAAATCCAGAAAAGTTATAAATAAAAGAGTTCTCTCAATTGAAGATCAAGGACAAGTTCTATTTTACTCAGTCTGTGTTCTGAAAACGTTTTCTGGAATATTGAATTTTTTCATAAAAAATGGGCTACCCTGATAAAGCGGGATATATGGTAACTCTAGGTTCACGAAGTTTAGATTCTAAATGAAAATACGCGCCAGTCAAACGACCTGGTCAAAAGTGGGGTTAATTAAGACCCCCTTCTATCACGGTGGATAAGAGATTGTGCTGGATATGGAAGCCTGTTGCACTTTCCGGAGAATGATTAATAAATGACAAATAGAATTAATTATGTAGAGTTTTGTTGGAATGAAAGATGAAAGGGAAAACTGGAGTGCCAGGAGAAGATCTGTCCCACCTCCGCTCTGTCCAGCATCAAATCTGACATGGAGTGACTGAGGTTTGAACTACGGATCGTAACGCTGAGGGGTCGATGGTCTGCCATCTAAGCCATGAAGGGGCTTAATAGGTGATAAATACAGATATAAATATTTCAAAGTTTTCCTACAGAAGTTTCAGAGGTACAGGAACATAAACTTGGCAATTTGAACATTGACGTAAGATATTCTAAACCCTTTAAAGTGATTGTTGATGTCATGATCATAGCTGCGAGCGATTATTCTCTATTGAATTGGAATCACAGCAACGCGGCATTTCATTTCAAATATTCTACTCACATTGATTTAGCCGCTCTTCTTCCTCGAACCATTCTCATCCACCTTGTCCTTCTCATCCAGAAAGAATTAAGGGAACCTCTACCTTCCTTTCCCATGTTACCAAACTTTAGTATCCTCATGACCTGCACAGTTACAATGCTGATTGTACATGTAAACGTTTCTAATGCGCCTAATATGCAAGACAATGTTGGTGAAACTCAAGAAGGGAGTGTTTTGTAAGCCCATGTTTTTGTTTGTGTTGGTGGGGAGGTTTCGGCTGATTATAGCGCTCTCCGCTGTAATAAAACCTTATATGTAGGTCAGTTAGGTAAAGGGTGGTTCTGCTTCAAAATAACGGGACTCTTGAACCCAAATAAATATTCGAGAAAGTTGAGAAAGCGTCCCGAACAAGAAACAATATCCCTACAGTATCTATAAAAGATCATTTGGAATATTCTCTACTGATATGGAAGAGGGGACGCGTTGTTCTGTGGTGACATATGTTTCACTGAAGCAAGTAAGTGATAGTAATAATTATGTGTGGTTGTAAACTGTGAACGTGGCGGGCTGAGTGGTTCAAATATTAAAGCACTGGCTTTCTGAAACCAAGTTGGAGGGTTCAATATCGGCTCAGACCGGTGGTATATGAAAATATTCACATAAGCCAGTCTCGTGTCATTAGAATAATTTAAACTTAAAGGAACGCCTACAGAACAAAATTTTGGCACCTTGGAGCCTACGAAAATGATAAAATCAGTTAGTGGAATATGAAACAAGTAAAACAAAATAATGCTATTCACAATAATTATTATTTTTGAATTCTTAGAGAGACGTAAATTCGTGTCCCCGTCCCGAGGTGGTGCAGGTCTTTGAAGGCACATCCGCAATGAAGGTGAGTTGCATAAACCTATTTAATCAAGTATCAACCCTCCTACCACTTAAATTACTATTGTGGCAGTACCAGGACGAATCTGGTTGCCGGGCTGAATGGCCCAGACGGTTGAGGCGCTGGCCTTCTGACCCCAAATTGGCAGGTTCGATCCTGGCTCAGTCCGATGGTATTTAAAGATGCTCAAATACGCCAGCTTCGTGTCGGTAGATTTACAAGTAAGTAAAAGAACTTCTGCGGGACAGAGTTTCGGTTCCTCGGCGTCTGCGAAAACCGTCAAAAGTAGTTGGTAGGAAGTAAAAGGTTATTATTATTATTATTATTATTATTATTATTATTATTATTATTATTATTATTATTATTATTACGAATCTGGTTACGGGGGGAGGGTAGCTACTAACGTTAACCGTCGCACTACGGAGGTAGAGGTAATATACTTCTCTTGTAGTGTGTATATAAAGTTGATTTCTTTAACGTCCAAGTATTTTTATACTTACATAGTCTATTATAGTCGTTGATCTTTCTTTCATTCTACTTTATTTGGGAGCCGGGCTGAGTGGCTCGGACGGTAGAGTGCTGGCCTTCTGACCCCAACTTGGCAGGTTCGAATCTGGCTCAGTTCGGTGGTATTTGAACGTTCTCAACTATGTAGGCCCTAAGCCTCGTGTCGGTAGATTTATTGGCACTTAAAAGAACTCCTGTGGGACGAAATTCGGGCATCTCGGCTTCTCCGAAAACCGTAAAAGTAGTTTGTGGGACGTAAAGCAAGTAGCGTTGTTATTATTATAAATTACTTTATTTGGGCTCTTAATCTGTATGCATAAATAATATTGTACACAACTTTTCTGTCTCATACTTTGTTTCAGATCTAGTATTAGGTAGTATGTAAAAAAGTGAAAGGAAGGTTGAGTTCATTTTTTTCTGTCTGATTATTTGTTTGTTTCATTGATTGATTGTTTGTTATTACACCATGGGAAAACGGCTAAAAATACTTCGTCGTAACTCGGTATTTAAATTTAGGGACATCGAAATTGTGCAGTATTATTATTATTTCCGTTGAGTTCATTTTCCTATGTGCGTGTGTAAAGGAAAATAAACCTTACTGTTCCGTATTGGCGAGCAGAATATGTCCCCGGACACTCCAGGCACTAAAAGCCATACGCCTTTTCATTTCAATCTATGTGAGAGATTTGAGATATTGTTAACATAAATTTATGTACCTTACCATTCCATTCTTTATGCTACAAAATATGGCTCTACTATTGGTCTATGCATGCGGCACAGAATACGATGCGTGATGCTCTGTGAAACTTAGTTGGATGCTGCTCCTTGAGGGTTAAACCTAAATTTACCAGCATAATTTCACCTAAACTGGTGCACCGCCGTCAAGTGCGAGAAGGAGAAAGCTGGGTTCATTTGAAGGGTTATTATGCCGAGCGTGAAATAGGGCAAATGGAGGAATGGCCCTTTCAAGCGCAGAAACGTTCAGTACCTACACACCTCTGAGCAAGCCAGGTGCTGAAAGGAATTGGTGCTAGTGTACTTACATAACAGATCTGTTACTTGATGGCTTACCTCAATGCAAACATCATCATTAAATGGAATAAGCTGCACTTTATCTCAAACAACAGCAGCTGGTGCATCAGACACAAGGTGAGCATTTTCTGTGAGTTTGTAAATTATAAAAACGGAGTGGATTATTTTATTCGAGAACAATCGAGGAGGATTATATGACTATTATCTTGTCGTTGATGGGTTAGTTCTTGAACAATTGTAGCAGCAGTGCCATCTAGCATAGATGACGTCACCAGGAGATGCACAGTGTAATGTCATGGTTGTCAGAGGATCTAGAAGGGTCTTCCTTAGTTTCTGATTTCTCTTGCCATATTTCGTATCCACCTCACACGGAGAACTGATTTTTTCACGTTTTAACGATATTCTAGAAACTGAGACCAAGAGAGTCTGTAATTCCACCCCCTTCCAACCTATTTTTTGTAAAGCCAATGGCATTTCAAAGCAGCTAACATTAACGGAAGAATTTGCCCCCCTCAAATTAATTGCTAGGCCACGGTATACTAATAAAATAATAGATTGCCTTGTGCACAATCAGGTTACCCCTGAACTTAAATACCGAGTTTCAAGAAATACCGTTAGGTCGTTTTCGGTGTTGTAACAAACAAAGAAATGAAGAAACAACGACGAAAAAACAAATAAATGCAAAATAAACAGTCAGACAAAAACTTGAACTGAAACTATACTTATCCCTACATGAAAACAAGGTACGAGTTATAAAGTAGTACGTGGACAAAGTTATCATTTTAATAATAATAATAATAATAATAATAATAATAATAATAATAATAATAATAATAGGCTCTACTGTAATAATATTAATAATAATAATAATAATGACCCTAAGTACTTTTACGATTATCCGAAATGCTGAGATCACGAAATTTCTCCCCGATGAGATCTTTTACGAGCATATAAATGAACCGACACGAGGCTAGCTTCCTTTAGCACCATCAAGTACCACCGGACTGAACCAGGATCGAACCCACTAACTAGAGCTTGGAAGACCAGCGCTTTGTTGTCTGAGATAACTCGGCAAGTAGGCCTATAATCTTATTTTTGTTCATAATTAAAATAAATTCTTATTCTTCTGAAGTTGTGCAGTCCTTTACAGGTACGCTTCTAATAAAGTTGAGCTGTATGCAAAGTCACTCACAGAAAGGAACGAGCCCATGGTTCCTCTTATTTAATGTTTTATCAGACTTAATTTCAATTATTATCAAAATATTATTTATCTTTCATGTAGACAAAGAGTCCTGTGACTGCCTACAGCCAACATTGTACTTACAGGTTCAAT
The DNA here is from genome assembly GCF_040414725.1 of Anabrus simplex. Lineage (NCBI taxonomy): Eukaryota > Metazoa > Arthropoda > Insecta > Orthoptera > Tettigoniidae > Anabrus > Anabrus simplex. The sequence goes on from NC_090265.1 coordinate 209,308,620, forward strand.
ATTGAATCTGAAAAATGTGCACTTGCGAGGAACTTAAAGAAAATAACCTGTTCTCTCTTCTCTTGAGTGATTGTATAGCTTCAACCAAGTAGCTATCCTCTGATAGGGTCTAGAATCGAAACTGGGTGGTTGGTAACAATGTTCTGAAGTTGATGCTGAGTGACCTAATACCTGGAGTAGAAGTGGATATGATATATTGCGGTATTTACTTGCGATTATGATATAGTTTCTTTTTGAAAATGTGAAAGATTTTATGTCTTTGATAGTCTTTATGTTCATTATTTATACAAATACCGTTCCCATTCGTACATTTATTTTTTAATTGCGTGCTTTAGTAATAATCAAAGCATAGTTTATTGCATACTTCACCCCCTGTTATAACATATTTGAACGTCTGTTTTACAATTTGTTGAATAGTAACATTAACAGAGTAGTTCAAATTTCGAACAAGAAACCTTTTTTAAAAGGAATATCCATTTTAACACTAATGAAAACATTTTTATTTCTGAAGGAGATGAAGTACCTATCTTTTGCTAAATAATGAGCTTAGAGTCTGGTTGTATCCTCAGATAGCACAGCGAAGGCCTTAAGATTATAGCTAAAACCGATGATGGTGGAATTATGAGGAGAATTAGGGCATTGCTTTCGTGCACATTTCAACGTGTTCGTCGTTATACGTAATGCCTTTCACAACATCCAGATTCACTATTCGTGTTCTGAATGTCATTAGTCATTACTTAGCACCACCCGGACACCAGCAGCTTCTTTACTATCACAACCGTAAATGATGAGACTACGTTTTGTCTTGGGTTACATCAAGAGACAGATGCAAATCATACCACACATACCACTAAATAACTGCAGACCAATAGCCTACTTAATTATTTACACAACACTTGACCAAACTTCGAGAATGTATATTGATAATTTACCTCGTCTTCTGTATACAGCACTGCGTATCTATTCGGTAATTATCTTCAAATCAGTCCGTAGTGTAAGGGTAGTGTGTCTTTATTTTACTCTGGTTCGCTTCCTCACTCTGGACTGAAGGCTGAAACGAAGTACACTCAGCCATGTGAGATCAACTGAGAAACTTCGTGTCATAAGAGGCAAGGGCCCAGTCAAGAAAGCGGATTAATACAGCTGTGCTGTCCATCTGGATGGGCAGGAGTCGTCTTTGTAGGTAAAGTTTCTTAATCGGTCTTACGTACCTCAGGGATTTCGTTCTATCGAAAACGAAGCTAAAGGAATATCCACACCTGACTTTTTAGACCTTTGGAGAAGTGACTGTTAAAGACTTCCCCTACTCGTAACCGTAACCTCACATACTAGAGGGGGTAAATTTATCATTGGTCACCTTTGTCCCAGAAATAAATTAATAATCTACCATTCACTTCTGCTGAAGGCTGAGTTAACCCAAACTTCATGTGCGTATCTGGAAGTGAATATATCGTTCTAAAGTTTTTGGGTTGCAAAAGGAAAATCGATCCAGGCTCTTGCAGGCGAAATAAGCACGCTGTTACCGACTCGGCCAGGGATCCCTGTTATTTCTAATGAATTGGATCAACAGTTTCATTTCGTGAGGTTTTGCCTGCCTATAAATCACCCTTCTCATTAATGAAGCGCATTGAAAATGTGAACTAGGTCAAAATTGTGTACTTTCATTCTATGAAAATTGCCATTTTCAGCCCCGTTGTTTAATGATAGCATGTACGCCTCTTAGGTCAACTTGGAGGCCACAAGTTTGATTCCTGACTCACTTAAGAACTGACTGCCAGTCAAAAATTATAATCATGGGGAAAGAAGCTGTCAACTGAGGTCAAGTGAGGAGCTGCAGTGAATCCGGTCCAGAAAGCCCAGCGGTACATTTGATGGGAGACATCATGCTCTCCTATTCACATTGCAGTTTGAATGGGTGGCAGTCTTCTTAGGAGAGGATGTGATAACCGATTTTGGCTCTCACATACTTTTCATCAAGGTGGCCACGGTTCGAATCCCAGCCAATGCATGTGCAATTAGAAAATGAAAATCACGTTGCTATGACTGGGATTCCACGTAAAATTGGATGTTATATGGCTATGATGACGACATTGACAGTCACGTAAGAGGGAAAAGTCACATTTCGAGCTGGTGACTTCTGTTAGAAAAGGGACGAAGTAACAGTTCAAAAGGAACTAGAAGTGAATGGATCTAGAGAATCTAATAGATCTTGCTCTCAAAAGTCTTGCTGACTGCCATTCAAAAATTATTGCAATTGTGGGGAAAGAAGATGTCAATTTTTGATAGAACAAAGCGTGGCTTGGAAACTTTAGTGTCGGCTTACTTAGGCCTACTTCATGTTATATAAAACTATGCCTTTTCCGAGATAACATAATACAACTTTGTCTTAAATAGTCCTTTCAGCAGTACATATTTTTGTAACAAAATGACGATTTAAGTTTGTAGACATTAAACCTATATAACATATACTTCATAAATATACGTTAAACGTGACATGCTGATATTTCATGCACGTGTGAGTTGAGTAGAGGACAGAAAACCGCACGTCTAGCCTTGTCCTGCTAAGTATGAAAAACACTTGCCCTAAATTACCGTGACTGTTTTATTGATGCTGTCATGCACTGGAGTTTAAGATCTGCCACACAGGATTATAACACTGAAAGGGAATGGAAATAAGAATAAATCGCGACGTATATTTTAAACATTTTAAGCACAGTGTAGGCTATATCAGTTGTACTGGCCACCACCGAGACCAATCAGTGGTCTTGTAGGAAGACGACCTTCTTCTCGTTCCTTAGACATCCAATGAATGACCAACCAGCTGACTGGATTGTGAATTCTATTTTTTCTACAGTACGACTGTAAATTTCGTATCCGGAGGCACCACACACAATCCGGCTCTTTGTGATTCATTCTGGTAAACTTGAGTGACATGCATCAAATTTGAACTACATAAATATAAACGGAGATATAATTATACACATTCATTGTAGACTGTAACCCTTTCAACGTTCAGTCTGCAAGCCTCGAATTCCTTTACAATCGCCGAGTTCCTTTTCCAAGAGTCCCTGGCCTGGCCTGTCAAAATGAAGCAAAACTCCTTCAGCCCAATACGTGAGAGGCTTATTTAATATTCTAAGCGTCCTCGGTAAATTTTTGTGAAGCAGGAGGCTAAGCGGAATTACACATCACCCAAGTGATAATTCCTTCTCTAACGGTTTAGGGACCAAGGTGGTTTGGATAGTCCTAACCAGGACTCAGAATATGTCCAGATACCCACGTCTTTTCCAGAGCAACTCACATACCGACTCTCAGGACCATTTACTAAGCCACTCAGTTGTTAACAATGGTTAAAAATATTAGGACATGCATACAGGAATCCGTACCTTGAAACGCTCTAGATTATTACATCCACTAGTCATTTCTGTAAAGAAACAATATCAAACTTCTCCAGACCTTCTTCCTCGTGCTTTATCTGCGCTATCATTAGGTCCTTCCCCAAGGATAACGAGAATTCAACACCTTAGAAAGACGCATCACTGAACAGGAGTTACGAGCCCAATTATTTTGGGACATATATCCTGACTGTTGGCAGCATGTAAAATTTAAATGAAAAGTATCTGTATCAAGAGTATATCTCTCATTAATCAGTCGTGCCTGTTAAGTAAGCAATACGCAGTGGCTACAAAGTATTGGTTTCTCTAGTAGGTCGTCTATATTTTATTTAACCTATATTGAACAGAAATAAATAATCTTCTTTCTTCTTTTCCTACCGCTTTCCCCACACCTGTGGGGTTGCGATGCGAACAGTGTAGCACATGTGGATTTGGCCCTGTTTCACGGCCGGGTGCCCTTCCTGACGCAACAATATCTGGAGAGATGTAATCACTATTGCGTGTTTCTGTGGTGGCTGGTAGTGCAGTGTGTTGTGTGAATATGAAGAGGAGTGTGTTGGGACGGACACAAATACCCAGTCCCCGAGCCAGAAGATTTAATCAGAAGGGATTAAAATTCCCAACTCGGCCGGGAATCGAACTCGGTACCCTCTGAACCGAAGGCCAGTACGCTGACCACTCAGCCAACGAGTCGGACGAACAGAAATAAATAATAATACTAATAATTTCGTGTGTCTATTTCTAGCCGAGTGCAGCCCTTGTAAGGCAGACCCTCCGATGAGGGTGGGCGGCATCTGCCATTAGTAAGTAACTGCGTGTTACTGTGCTGGAGGATAGTGTTATGTGTGGTGTGTGAGTTGCAGGGATGCTGGGGACAGCGCAAACACCCAGCCCCCGGGGCCACTGGAATTAACCAATGAAGGTTAAAATCCCCAACCCGGCCGGAAATCGAACCCGGGACCCTCTGAACCGAAGCCAGTACGCTGACTATTCAGCCAAAGAGTCGGACACAGAAATAAATGAAATACATTATGTTAACATTTGTAACATTGTTGTGCCCTAGATGTAACACGGCAGATGTACATAGTAGACTATATAATCGTCCAATAATTTGTTGACAGTCTGTACAAATGTTATTTATTTTTAAATCTGGGTGATATGGGATAACAGCCCTGAGCTATAGCAATAAGTAGGTCTACACATTAAAGCAAAGCGAAACCAACTCCGAATAAGACATCAAGGCTTCTGGAGAAGTATAACGACGGTCTAATACCACGTATCTTACAATGCTCTTCCTATCCATTATTTTCTTTAAGACTGGTCACGCCTCCCAGCTACATATGGATATGCAGTCCATCAGAACAATGTTCATTGTTTTAATTTTCCTGTGCGGATGTGTAAAAGAAAATGAACCTTACCGTGCCGGACTGTAAGAATGTATATTTGCATGACAGATTTAAGCACTCCTACTGAATAACACTCCATATTCAAGGTTCAGTTTTTCTTACACATAAGCATAGGAAAATTAACACAACAAAAATTGTTCTGATAGACTGCATTTCCATATGTGACTGGGAGGTGTCACCAGTGTTAGGGAAAAGAATGGATACGAACACCAATGTCAGATGCGTGGTATTAGAACTAGGCTGTCGATAAGGTAAAGGAAGGCTTTTAGTATCCGTAATTTCGGCACTTAATGAAGTATAGTGATTAGCCTTCCTTAGGAATTAAGCTGGTACTCATTTCTGCTGAAGTTTGAATGAACCTCAGGGTCATGTGTTTCCCCGACATTGGAAGTCTCATGTTAAAATTTCTCGCCATTGTGAAGGGGAATCGATCCCAAGTCCTTCTACCTTTCATATCATTAGTAAGTGATCTTAAGAAAACACAGTACAAAACCTGTACTTTTTATACTCGTCAAAACTGACCTTGGATGTGGTTTGAACGATACTCGTGTCTAGTTTCCTTCCTCTGTAAGCTGTTTTCTAAGTGCGCTTTTTGTACAGATGATGCAAATGATGGCTAGGAGTCAGAGGCGCGGGGAGGGGGAGTAGAACGACTTTTTAGGTACGCGGCAACATCACCACTCGTTTCTCACCTTAGCAGTTATGGTTCAAATCCTGGCCTATACTGGGAGGCCTAGGCCTACAATCTAATATTTTTGGAACTGAAATATCACTGCCTTGTGGTTCGTAATTTGCACAAAACCGGAGTACCTCTGGCTATGATAATGACATGAACAGTTACCTAAAGCTACATGTTTGCTTTAGCGTGGTGAAGGCCAATCAATCAATCAATCAATCAATCAATCAATCAATCAATCAATCAATCAATCAATCAATCAATCAATCAATCAATCAATCAATCAATCAATCAATCAATCAATCAATCAATCAATCAATCAATCAATCAATCAATCAATCAATCAATCAATCAATCAATCAATCAATCAACTGATCTGCATTTAGAGCTGTCACCCAGGTAGCAGTTGTGTAGCTAGACGTTCCTTAAATGATTTCAACGAAGTTGGAAATATTGTAAATCTATTCCAGTCCATAATCCCCTTTTCTATAAACGAATTTTACCCCAATTCCTCTTAAATTCCAGCTTTATCTTCATGTCATGATCCTTCATATTATAAAAACTCTATTCAAGCTTATTCCTCTACTAATGTTATTCCACACCATCTCTACACTGACTGCTCGGAATATACCACCAGGTATTTATATTTAGTGATTCTGCGTGCGTGTGTGTGAATGGATCTGTACAGAATTTCGCAGTGTCCAATTTGTTCTATTCATTCACTCCACTTATTTTTCTGCAGATCAGTCTCTTCAGATCCTAGCGATAATAGTTTGGGAAGCATTTCACTTTCCCAACTTTGTTGTTTCTATAACTTTTGCTATTCACAAGTTTTAGACATAATATTACCAACGAATTCTCCCCCGGTACGTTTCTTTAAAGCGTCCTTAAGGAGAGGGAACAACCTCACAAATTTCGTTTTTTTAAATTTTTTTTTTAGAAGTTGCTTTACGCCACATCGACACATATGTCATATGGCAGCCCATTATTTCCCGAATATGACTTCACAACTTCGCGCCCCTAACCTAACGGCCAGCTCTCTCGTGGCTTTAATTAAGGTACAGCCTTAAGTGCGGCCAGTGTCCAGTATTCGAGAGATAGTGGGTTCGGACCCCACTGACGGCAGCCCTGAAGATGGTTTTCCGTGGTTTCCCACTTTCACACCAGGCCAATGCTGGAGCTGTACCTTAATTAAGGCCACGGCCGCTTCCTTCCAACTCCTAGCCCCTTCCGATCCCATCATCGCCATAAGACCTATCTGGGTCTGTGCGATGTAAAGCAACTAGCAAAAAAAAAAAAAAAAAAAAAATGTGATAACGCTATGAGTGAACATTTTCTATCTGCCATCATAAATTGGAGTTACATCATGATTCCACTGTCGACTGTGACAACTCATCATGAAGACCTCTGCTGTAATTGCAATAGATACGCCATTTCTTTAATTTTCCGGCTCCCTGCTACGAATACGACTATCTACCAGATGAAGAATTATGGTTTCAAGTGGATTGTGGTGTTATTGCCTTAATGGCTTGCTCTACGAGAGGAAACGAGAAAGAACTAATAATCTACAAGCGTATTCGAAGAGCTGTACACTTCATATGAGAAGATAAGTGATAAGGACGTCAGTCAGATGAGTTGCTTTTTTCGAAATTGACGCGATGCTTGTCAGTCTTCTCAATATTCACGCCAAACAAATACTGGAAGAAAACGTATTTATTATGAATGCACTTTTCGATTTGTTACACTTGTGGTGCAACTGTATGGGATGTTGGTCCTGTGACTTAACGTTGCAGGATCGAAACCTAGCACTGTCAGGGGCATTCTACAATGCTAAAAAGTGAAAGTTCCACTTCAGCACATTTCCTTGCACGTTAAAGAACCTATTTTATTCCGTATTTTGTTCAATATTGTAATTAAATATATGTGACTTGAGTTTTCCGCTGATTATTTTGGCCGTTGACCCGTCGATGGTGATACAATTACGGTTTATTCAATGAGATAAAAATCATAATTTGAGGATTAAAAACAATCCCATTTAATTAAGGAGAAAGTAATCGTTTGAAATGTAACCTGCTTTGAAGTAAGCATACATACTCATAGTAAAAAATGAAATGGCGAATGGCTTTAAGTGCCGGGAGTGTCCAAGGACAAGTTTGGCTCGCCAGATGCAGGTCTTTTGATTTGACTCCCGTAGGTGACCTGCGTGTCGTGATGAGAATGGAATCATGATGAAGACGACATATACACCCAGCCCCCGTGCCAGCGAAATTAACCAATTAAGGTTAAGATTCCCGACCCTGCCGGAAATCGAACCCGGGACTCCTGTGACCAAAGGCCAGCGCGATAACCATTTAGCCATGGAGACGGACATAGTATTAGTGATTTCATATCATTAGCCTATTACAGTGACCAGATCTGAATATTACGGGACAAAATATTTTATTTCGAAAATCATATAACTTATTCTATGCAATATCCGGGATACGAATCTTGGCCACCTTGTTGAGAAGCTAGATACTATATAACCCAGATATCACATAACTTTATTTTTCACTGGCGGGGGGTAATATTTGGACTTCTGTATTTAGTATGGACCGTTTGTGTAATATTTTTAGAGCGTTGTACTGGTAGGTAGCTGATCATTCGTTGGGGTAATTTTGAGAGAAGTTTTCACAGCGAGTAATAATGCGATCAATTATTATTCCCGCTGTAAAAATTTGAAGTCTTCATTTAACATCCTTCCCTAATATTAACCCTGCTGTTTAATCAGTTTGGCGACTATTCTACGAACTGCATGTCTAATTCTTTTCTTCAACTCAGAAGAACCAATAAAACAAATGAAAATATTTGGTTATTTTCTAAATCTCTGGGTCATAATTCTATAGCAAACACACATAGATACGTGAAACATAACACGACCAAGATTAAGCACTGCAGCAGACAATGAGAAGAACATTTGTGGGATGATGCGGCTGCGTATTGCCGTCATTGCCCCGTGACTGAGAGCAAGGAACACGAAGCGAATGTGCAATTTGTGTTGTAAATTTGCCATGTGCTTGAACGAAGTGCTGTAATACTAAACAGGGGCATCTGAAGCGTTACCAAACTAAAAGTTGAAATATTGATACAGTGGTATTCACAGATTCACCCACCGTACTTAGGTAAAATTCCTATTGTCATTCAACACACTCAAATTGTATCATTTCGATGGACTGCTAGAAAAGATTTTTTGCAATTTAGAACCAACTCTGGGAGTAAAAAACACATTCCAGCATTTAATAATAATCATTATTATTATTATCGAATCTCCATTTTCTGATATTGCTTTTCTTCACAATTTCAGGCATCTTTTTAACTTACGTTACTGATGAATAAGGACTGTATCTTGCAGCCTAAAGCAGTCATGACAACAATGGCTATCATCGCCACTGAACCTGTTATCATGGCGACTAAAAATTACCTCCATGTCTGCGATAATGAAATGTCGTATGGCTTTTAGTGCCGGGATATCACAGGACGGGTTCGGCTCGCCAGGTGCAGGTCTTTCTATTTGAAACCCGTAGCTGACCTGCGCGTCGTGATGAGGATGAAATGATGAAGACAACACATACACCCAGCCCCCGTGCCATTGGAATTAACCAATTAAGGTTAAATTCCCCAACCCGGCCGGGAATCGAACCCGGGACCCTCTGAACCGAAGGCCAGTACGCTGACCGTTCAGCCAACGAGTCGGACATGTCTGCGATGATCGGCGTTGAAGTAGTTTGCATTAAAAATCTAAATTAGTGAGCCCGTGTGGTAAAAATATATCGTCGCTGCAGGGGCAAAACCTCCTATGTGAAATATTTTAGCTTAGAACTTTGGCCGGTAAGGTTCTGTCATCTAAGGTGCAATATTGTATGAAAATTGTCAAGGCATTCTCGCTCTTTATAATGTATGTGCTGCGGGTCAGTATATGTCCAAAAATATCGTCGCTGGAAAGGTAAAAGGTTGTATTCCACAAAGCTCTTCCTATCAATTATTCTCCTTAAGACTGGTCACGCCTCCCAGCCACATATGGATACGCAGTCCATCAGAACAATGTCCGTTGTGTTCGTTTTCCTATGTCGACGATTAAACGAAAATGAACCTTACATGCATTGTACACTAGGAGTGCGTAAATACGTAATGCAAACGTACATTCCTACTCCTACAGTACGGTACTGTAAGGATCATTTTCCTTTACACAAGGGCATAGGAAAATGAACACAACAAAATTTGTTCTGATGGACTGCATATCCATACGTGGCTGGGAGGCGTGACCAGTCTTAAGGAGAATAATTGATAGGAAGAGCTTTGTGGAATACAACCTTTTACCTTTCCAGCGACGATATTATCACATAGGAGGTTTTGTCCCGGCAACGACGAAATGAGACTTAAATCGATGGCTTACTTCTAAATCCTCGTATGTCCCAACGCTCTTCCTATCCATTATACTCCTTAAGACTGGTCACGCCTCCCAGCCACATGTGGATATGCAGCCCATTACAACTATTTTCGTTGTGTTCGTTTTCCTATGGCTATGTGTAAAAGAAAATGAACCTTAAATACATTATAAGTTACTGTAGGAGTGCGTAAATTCGCTGGCAAAAAATATTCCTACAATATGGTAAGGTAAGATCTATTTTCCTTTACACAACAGCACAGGAAAATGAACACAAACAAAATCATTATTATGGACTGCAATAAATATGTGGCTGGGAGGCGTGACCAGTCTTAAGGAGTATAATGAATAGGAAAAGCATTGGGACATACGAGGTTTAGAAGTAAGCCATCGAAATGTTGGGAAAGTGTGCTTTCTGTTACTTTGTACAGGTTCAAGATGAAACAAATATTTCCGAAAATATTTGGAACCTTGTGAGAAAGAAAAGCACTAACATCCCCGTTGTTGTTGTTGTTGTTGATGTTGTTTTTCGTAAGATAAAAGTGTTTAAAAATTGAAAAATTATAATTTACACAAATTCAGCAACGTAATTTTTTTTCGATAGAGCTAATGTTAACGGATAAAATTAACATTTTATGTTTTAGACCATTAATATTTTTATTTCACCAATCAAATAATATATCGATAGTCTGGAACTATGTTCTTCGAAGTCCCATTTATCTCATTTTACAGTAGCAGCGATTTCATTTTAGGGCAGGTCATTTATACCTTATTTATTATCATAGGCTAACCTTGTGTCTTTATTAGGTAATTATAAGATGTATTAATGAACAAAGGATTTCAAACACTGGGCATTAATAGGCCACAGGGAGGTAATGGTGATGGACAAAGAACAGAAAGGCTTAGAGAAATATATTTATTTCAGATATTAAGAACATAGAAAATTCATATTACACTAGTTATATTCGTTTTACAAATATTGTAATACATTATTATTCTCGGTTTCTGACTTCATTGATATAATTTCACTTCAGGAAACAGTTCCACACCTGTTTGCCTTCTAATGAGAAATACTTGTAAAGTGACTTCCTTTATCTTTTGTGCATCAGTTTTATGGCTTGCAATGCTAATTATTTTTGTTTGTGGTAAAATTACAGTAGAATTAGACCTCGTCATAGTGTAAAATAATATCGATGGCTTACTTCTAAAACCTCGTATGTCCCAATGCTCTTCCTATCCATTATATACCTTAAGACAGGTCACGCCTCCCAGCTACATATGGACATGCAGTCCGTCAGAAAAATGCCCGTTGCATTCATTTCCTTATGCGACGGTATAAAAGAGAATGCACCTTAAATACATTATACTGTAGGAGTGCATTATTCACTATCCAAACAACATCCCTACAGTACGGAATGGTAAGCTCCACCTTTACACCTTTACGCATTCTCATAGGAAAATGAACACAACGAAAATTATTCGGATGGACTGTAGATTGATATGCGGCTGGGAGGAGTAACCAGTCTTAAGGGAAATAATGAATAGGAAGAGCATTGTCACATTCGCGGTTTTGGAATAGAAGCGACGATATACTTTTATTTTCTACATTATTTAGTTTATCTGGCATGAGAAGAAAAGGAAGCACACTCTGATTATAATTTTTTTGTGTGCGCTGCATTATCTGTCCTTTACTTCTTAGAATTCTAATGTTTGGTATTTGATAGATTTATAATGATTTAGGAGGTAAATTATATTTAGTTCTGATGGTTAATTTATCATAGACTTGTTGTTAGTACTATTAGATTATTATTATTATTATTATTATTATTATTATTATTATTATTATTATTATTATTATTATTATCGTCCATGTATCAAGTTATATTTAGTTTGTTCAGCTACCGGTTGTGAACACGTAAGTGCACGGATGAAGGATGACTGAACATCCTTGATCTCGTGGCGTAAGCGGTATTGACATTGACTGAGCAGCTAAGTACTGAGACTATTATTTTGTTATAAACTTTGATGGGGAAAGCTTCGCGTTTTATAGCATCACTAATAGCCCCCACACGCTCGCAGATACAGCTGCCACTTCATAACGTAGCTTGCCTCGCTTACTTGTCTTCTATAAATACGGGAATTAACTTCCATATACGGTAAAAAGGATGTAGTTTTTTAAAATACATATTATCAGAGATATAGGGTTAAAATATTAACATAGTTAACATAATTTCGAAACTAGAAGCTTCCACTTGCTTGTGCAAAGACACAGCCGTCTCCTTTCAGGGTATCCCTTGGAGGAGTAGAAGGTAAAGGTTTTCACTACTTCTAATTTCGGCATTAAGTGGTGCAGAATGGTTCTCTCTATGGCAAGCCACTCTTATTTTTTACAATTTGCTTTACGTCGCACTGACGCAGATAGGTCTTATGACGACGATGGGATAGGAAAGACCGAAGAGTGGGAAGGAATCGGCCGTGGCCTTAATTAAGGCACAGCCCCAGCATTTGCCTGGTGTGAAAACGGAAAACTACGGAAAACGATTTCCAGGCTGCCGTCAGTGGAGTTCGAACCCACTATCTCCCGAATGCACGCTCACAGCTGCGCGCTCCTAACCGAACAGCCAACTCACATTTGCTTCCGGGAAATAATCTGTGATACATTTTTGGTGTAGGCTGAGTGAACCTCAGCGCCATGTACCAATCTAGTAGTGGAAATCTCGTTTTTTCATTTTCCCGACCTTCTGGTGGGAAACCGAACCCACGTCCTTCTGGTTGAAACGAGCGCACCTTTACCGCATCGAATAGGCAGCATTGTCCTGTGCACAACAACTAATAAATAATAATAATACGTAATAAATCAGAGAAAACTTGAAAAATTATGAAACAGATAATGGAACAAAACACGAAAATTATTCAATATGACCATAAAAGTGGGGAATAAAACATAAGGGAGTGAAGAGAAAAGCCAAAATAAGCTTATAATTTTACGTGATTGTAAATAACGTGAACATTGTCACGAGAACTCTAGTTTTTTGTGGAATTCGAACCTCAGTAGCGTCAAATTTAGATTCAAACATCCCACACCCTTTGGTTGGGGTTCTAATAATGGCTACTTTAGTAAGAAGGCGGTGACAATGCCACTGAGCTATCGCACACGAAGAGGTAAATTATAATAGTATGTAGGCCCATGATTTAAATATGTATGTATATAAAATCGTCTTTCTGTAGGCCTATGTATATTTTTACCCGAAATGTGTTTTTTATACCAGACAGGACAGGAAGGCCTACAAACTTATGGTAAATTTAACATTTTAGTGAATACAAGTTATTTACCTAAATTGTCTTGTAATCCCCGTAAATGATTGGATGTTTCATTAAAATTTCTAAAACAAGATAAAGTTCTTAATTAGGTATTCTCGTCATATCTACAGTCTTATCTAGATACTGAATCCATAATTCTAAAGTTCAAGGGTTCAGTAAGTCGGATGTTTTACTTGTTATTTCTCCGGGGAAAATTTTCATGCTGAGCGCAAATGAATCACTCATTATCTACGTATACATTGATTGTCCTTCGCTTGCGACGCCTTTGTTTAGTTTCTTTTCAAGAAAATTTCGAAACTGTATCTAATGAGCTACGAACGTTTTTTCTTTTTTTTTTCTTTTTTTCGGGACTTCGAAGATCTTTTGCCCCTACTGGCACCAATTGCAGGAACCTGCGTGTATTATGTAAATGGCGAAGTGTAAAGTGTTGAATGTGAGGAAAGGAACATTAAGGACGACACAAACACCCAGTCCCCAGGCCAAGGATATTAATCATTAATCAATCTACAATCGAAAACCCTTGACTCGGCAGGGAATCGAAACCGGGGCCGCCGGATGACAGGCGGGCACGTTGCCCCTTACACCGCGGGGCCGGACGAGTTATGAACGTACCGTAATTATTAGTCACGATGGAGTAATAGTAATGGAGAAGCCTTTTGTGGTATAATTCAGGCAAAAGGTTCTATCTCACAATGCTCTTCCCATCCCTTATTTCCCTTAAGACTGGTCACGCCTCCCAGCCATATATCGACATGCAGTCCATCAAAACAATATTCGTTGTGTTCATTTTCCTTTGCTGCGCTCTAGGAATGTATAACTTATTTACGCACCCTTATGTATAATGTATTTAAGGTTCATTTTCCTTTACGCGCTAGCAAACGAAAATGAACACAACGAAAATTGTTCTGATGGACTGCATATCTATATGTGGCTGGGAGGCGTACTAGTCTTAAGGAAAATAGTGGATAGGAAGAGCATTGTGAGATATTACGACGGCTTTTTTAAAAACCTCGAATGTCTCAATGCTCTTCCTGCCCATTATATTCTTTAAGACTGGTCACGTCACTCAGCCACATATGGATATGCAGTCCATAAGAATAATTTTCGTTGTGTTAATTTTCCTATGCTGTTGTGTAAAGGAAAATGAACCCTATCATACCGTATTTTAGGGATGTTTTTTGCATGGTGAATTTATGCACACCTACAGTATAATTTATTTAAGGTTCGTTTTCCTTTACGGTTAAGCAGATGAAAATTAACACAATGAAAATTATTATGATTTACTGTATATAAATATGTACCTGGGAGGCGTGACCAATCTTAAGGAATATTAGACTATGGGTTGGAAGAGCATTGGAACATACGTGGTTTTACAAGAAAACCATCGATAACCTTTTGCCCGAACAGCGATGAATTACACGATCTTAACCCGTTTGGCGATGGAAATTCGTTTCCTAAATTGGCCTCCACTTTCTGGAAATGATTTAGTTAATTGTATTAAATTTAAAAAGAAAACTTTGTAAGTCATTTTCTTCTTTTGTGCAGTACATTATCACGTTTATTATTCGAAGTTATCACTTCGTATTTCCTCGATGCACTTTTCTAAAATATATCAAGCATTACCTACTGTATATTGATTACTTCACTTTCTTATATGGTCCAAACGTGGTTGATTATATTTAAAAGTATATAATTTTAAATTACGCCATACGGTGTATTCAAATACCATTAGCGTTTCTGTTTGTTCAATAAAATTAATTCCTTCTCCGTTCCAATATACACACGAAGATAACTTACTTTGTGGATGGGAGAGGACAGGCCTAGGAAGTGGAAGGAAGCGGCCGTGGCCTTAATTAAGGTACAGGCGCGGACAGTGGGGCTCGAACCCACTATCTCCCGATTACTGGATACTTTGTGGAATTCAAGAAACAGCCTTTTAACTCAACATCATGATGGCGGGGCCAGGTTTGAGTTGAGAGTTTGTTTCCGTAGGTTTATTTCAGGGTCTCTGTAAGAACTAGGTGACTAGACGCTGAGTTTTCCTAGAAGTAGCCCATTTTAGAATCTTAGGTAACACCTTGTTAAATTTGCATTAGGGAAAGTAATGACAATGCGATTTCTCCAGGTACTTCGGTTTTCCCTGTCAACACCAATCACACTTCATAATAAGATATGGAAAATATGTAGTAAAATTAAAGAAGTATAGACATAATATCATGTAATTTTGTCCTTCGGATACATCTGCAATCTTTTGATTGAAGCAATATTTCTCCATAAATGATTATTTATTCCATGGAATGTTTCTGCATACTTACGCCTTACAAAGGTCGGCTGAAAAAGTATTAAAAGAGCATTGGGATTTGACCTGTATGAAGTAGTTATTGCCATAATATGTGCAATAATTCTTGAATGTTGTTCCAGTTGAAATTTCTTTTCATATATCATTTCCCTTGAACAAACGTAAGAGTACAAAACGACACCATCTATTTAATGGCCACTATAACCTGATACTGATGTGACAAATATCTCCTGATACTCTTTCCTTTAGGCATTTTCAGCAAATGAATGTTTGAAATTGAGCTGCAGACTGCTAAAGAAAAAGTAAAACATTTACAGAAGAGATTCCTCACAAGATGCAACGGGGTAGAGAAAGAAATGAAGGTGAGGCCGACCCATTCCTTTGACTAAAGCTGTCTCACTCAATTTCAAGTGAATCGCTTATTTCTAAAAGTGTAGGTCTATATTTCCTGCTTTGTAATTTTTTCAGGACAAGGAAAAAATTCTACAACTGTTTTTATTAAAACAATAAAAACATTCTTATGTCATTGCTTATAGTCTCTTATTGGACATCTGTGTGGATAATATTTCCTTATTTGAAAAACATACAGACCCTATGGTTGTTACCATGATTTTTATAATGTGGTCATGTCCCGTTGAAACAACAAATGATAATAAGAGATTTTAAGTTTTTTATTGTAAGTAGGTGTCTAGATGACTATTAGAAATGCATAAATAACATAAAATAGCGTGTAAAGCATACTAGATACAATTTAAGGCAACTTGTCGTAAGCGAAATAAATTTTCCCAACAGATTTACACTTTAGTGATGTCCAAGTACTTCACTGATTACCTATTAGACTACTTCATTCTCTTCTGTGATAGCTCATGTCTTGAAATTGTGGTAAAAGGTTTCGTACTATGGTTCTGATAATGTATTTCAATAGTTTCTAAACACATTTCTTTTCTTTGTTGATGGGAACTCTTCAGGAATATGAACTTCTTGTAGAACGCTTAATTATGATGATGGGAAATCTTCAAGCTTTTGTCAAATGATAAGTCTGCGTCTGTAGTCCAACAATGTAGGCCCTAGAAACTACTTGCCCGTTTCTTTCAGTAACGTACTCAAAGCGCAGAAACTGCTGGGAAGCAAATGACTCTTTTGCACTTCTTCTAGTGACTTTTCCCTCTGCTTCAGCAGAGACAAGAACCTGTTTGTAGAAAGGGGCTCACCAGTTCTTAAAATCTAATATTTCACTTGTTTTTAAGCGACCAAGGCGATTAGATTTAGTGATAAAGTGATGAGTGACATGGAACGTACACTCCGTGACCTGTTCTTAACTTTCTTTTGATGACATCGAAGACTCTGTCAGATGACAGATAGGAGTGTCCTCGGATGAGGAAATATAAATTTTGTCAAATTTTGCCACTCTCTGTTAAAGCCAACAACATTCTTATAAATGTACCGGTATGATTTCGATTTCGGTCACCGCAAGCATTCGAAAACATGTTCTCTCATACGGCTGAGGATAAAGTTCTCAATTTAGTGGTTAAGAGAGGCGGAGCTTTCGTTTCCTTGCGTGGCCCAAATGATAACAATAAAACATACTCACGTTGGTTTTCATGTAGAAGTGGTAGGTTCAACATGTAATCGAAACAGAGGGCTAAACAATCATCACGATCTTTGCTCATTTTACTTACTTATTTCACACCAGTATACAAATTAGAAGCTCTTATTTTGTGCGCTATCAACTTGCCTGTAATAGTTCACTTAGCTGAATCGCAAAGTGATTTATTCCTCAGCTTTACTCCGCATTGACCACATAACCATGCCTACATGAGGGCGTACGAACGACAAAGAAACATTTCCGTTGAAGTATTCAATACAGAATATTTCACAGAGACTTTTAGGTTAGGGCACTTGTCAACATAATCATGTGCATTGTTCTTACATCAAGATGTGCATCAAGATAAGTTACTTCATTTCCACAATACAGCCACTTTTTTGTTGGAAAAGACTCAATGTGGGAGTGGATCAGCAACGTAACGTTACCTGTCATTTCCCCATTATTGCTGACGGTTAAACGAAAATGAACCTTAAAAGCATTATACTGCAGGAATACGTAAATGTATCATACAAACATATACTCCTACAGCGCTGTACATTGAGGTTCAATTTCCTTTACACACTGACATACGAAGATGAACACAACGAAAATTGTTCTGATGGACTGCATATCCATATCTGGTTGGGATACGTGACCAGTCTTAAGGAATATACTGAATAGGAACAGCATTGTCAGATACATAGTATTAGAATTACGCCGTAGACACATATTTTCAAAACGTCGGGGCCATAATTATCAGTCATTTACTATCATCTTGGAGACAATGCGAGAGATCTCAATAGTCGGAACGTTCCTTTGGTTAGATTTGCCTGGAATCATTTCTGTTTTGCTCCACTTCTGAGTTTTACTCCAAAAACATGAGAATGAGTGGAATCCTGATTTAACTCTTGAGGTTAAAGTTCGAAGAAACAAGCAGAAAATTCAAAAATACATTTTATGTCTTGCTCATAAACGGCCCAATACGTGAATTTAACTAACATTTGCATTAAGTCTAAGAAAATATATTATCAGTAAGTTATGAGAGACTCGACTTAGAAAATGTAGTTTGAATTTCTTCACATGGGTTGCATACAAAATGTAGTACTTTACGTATGTTTAGAGTCGTAATAAAAGTTGAAATATCCTAATTGACATATATTAATGTTCCAGCTCATCTTCTGTTTTAGTGAAGGTATCTTCATCTTAACTATCGGCTATGTTTGAGGCTGTTGTTTAGGAATCCTTTTTGTAAAATAATTGAAAATCCCGGAGAGTAGGAGGGAAAGAGGTGGGAGGTTGAAAATAGAATGAGCTGACCTTTAGATTATTACATTATATAAAGGATGACGTGACAGGTGGAACGAAGTGCTTGTCTCCACCAAGGCTACATTGTATCAAGTGCACCACAAGTTTGTATCTTTATATGCACTCATTGAGCAGGGATCATCCCCGAAGAGGCACAGTTAGCGCCAACTACATGACAACAGTGTCCATAAAAGCCTCGTAAAAAAGTTAATTTTACGACTCGCATAACGTGCGACCCAGCTTCCAATAGAAAGGAAAGGAGCTTGCTTGCCGCACAAACCTGATACATACATAACATTACATCAATCGCTTATAGTATTTCACACTTCTGCTCCCCTCTCGGACCGTAATGCCACGTTCAAGAATAAAATCTTAAACTTATGTTAAGTCATATCATAAACACCGGTCTCCTACGCGTAGCAATTTTAGTATAACGCCAGTAGAGGTTTAAGGAAATTGTGCTTGAATATTTTCGATTTCAGAGAGAGAAAAATATAGACGAGGTAGATAAAGGTCACCCAAAGACTATTTAACGAATTCAGTATGATTTAGAATTATATATGGAAGAGATATGTACGCCTTTGCAGATTTCACGTAAGCATACTATGATTTCTCAATGCCTTCAACACAAAACAGCGTGTAATCCATCATATTTACAGAAGATACAGTAAACTGTAACAAATACTGTATTTTTCGATTCTAGATGGAAATTCAGAACAACTGACAAAATTAAATGATTTCAGCTAACTAAAAATATTTGTATTAAAATCTTTCTTTATTTTCATCAACAGAGGCAGTAAGCTTTTCTCAAAACAGTTGAAATGTAAATAAATAAATAAATAAATAAATAAATAAATAAATAAATAAATAAATAAATAAATAAATAAATAAATAAATAAATAAATAAATAAATAAATAAATAAATAAATAAATAAATAAATAAATAAATCGCGAGTTAAGAAACAATACCACGTATTTGACAATGCTCTTCTTATCCAATATTTTCCTGAAAACTGGTCATTTCTCCCAACCACATTTGGATATACAGTCCATCAGAACAATATCTTCGTTCCGTTCATTTCCTTATGCATATGTGAAAAGAAAATTAACACAATACCGTACCGCATGAATGTGTGTTTCCATGACGTATTTACGCACTCTTTCAGCATAAGATATTTTAGGTTAAATTTTCTTTTCACCGAAGCAAAAGAAAGCCATAGATATGGTGTTACTTCGAAGTGGGATTCTTTGTCTCTTAGAGGCATTATGTATGGAAAATTACGACACGCGACTTAAGTACTATTACAGTACTCCATAGTAAGATGGCGATGTTTCCTTACACTTATTCCTGCTTTGTGAAGAGTCTCTAATTTCTCGGAATAAATAGTATATCGATGCCTTACTTCTAAAACCTCGTATTGGTTTGATTTTCTAGAGGCCAATACAGAGGCTCTAGAATGGATAACATCTTTGGACATTAAAATATAATGTACTTGCTTTCTTGTTTCTATATATATATACCATACGATAAATAAATAAATAATCCTACCCATTGTATTCCTTAAGACTAGTCACGCCTCCCAGCCACATATTTATATGCAGACCATCAGAATAATTTTCGTTGTGTTCATTTTCCTGTGCTGAGTAAAGGAAACTAGATCTTAGCATGCCGCATTGTAGGGATTTTGTTTGCAAGCGAATTTACGGACTCCAACAGTATAATGTATTTAAAGTTCATTTTGCTTTATAGATATGTAGGCCCTACACATAGGGAAATTAACACAACGAAAATTGTTCTGAAGGACTGATATCCACATATAGCTAGGAGGCATGACCAGTATCAAGAAATAGAATGGATAGGAAGAACATTGGGACATACGAGGTTTTAGAAGTATGCCGCTGATATATTATAGGCCCTACTAGCGATTATCGCAAAGTAAAGAAAGTATGAATTCGGAATGAAAAGGATACAAATCTCTTTCAGAATTACTAAAATAGATCGAGAGAGAAGAAATGAGAAACACATTCAATTCATGGAAATTCCTTAAGAGAAGTGAACGAAGCTAAAAAGACGCAGCAGTCGTGGGCTCGGGCGAGGGAACAATCGGAGCTGGGCCTGCTGGCAGGTTATCACCGTGAACAGGGCCGACTTTAGTCCCGGCAAGACGTAAAGAAGCGTCAATATTAACTGCAGTTAAACAATATATTTCTTGACTACCAGTAATAAAATAAGTTCTCAACGTATTACCTGTAAAGAGTACATTATGTCATCTTGAAATACGGTTCACAATAATGGAGAGTTGGATTTCTGTCAAGAAAATAAATTATAATTCCAGAGAGGTATTCCTTCGACTTTTTTTATTATTCACAATTTTAGTTTCTACGAATAACTACTGTGGTAATGACGTTATGATTTTCTCATGAAATGATATTTGAAAAGTATTAAGTTTATCCTATTATTAAATGACTTGCAGAACGTATAAAACATTTTAAAATGTGTATAGGCTACTATTCCGTACTTATGTTGCTACAAAATCCTCATTAAAACAATATATCTTCTATTTATCCCACTTATTTCCGGATCCATCGGTACCACGCTGTTAGTTTTTAATCGCAAGTTTAAGGTTGGATAGATTTTGTAACACTGCGTGATTTTCCAAGTGAAAATTCCATCCTACATTTACCAGGAATTGAACTTCTGTCTAAGGCAGAAAACCTTGCTGCTAGATCACGATATCAACTTCTTCCTGCAATTGGTATCAATAGCAATATATAAACTAAGGCTTAACAAATGTAAGGAGTAGTGAAATCTCCTGAAAATCCCTAGTGTACGATGTTGTACCTGGAAATGAACTTCGGTCTAAGGCAGAAAACCTTGCTGCTAGACCATTATATCAACTTCTTCCTGCAATTAGTATCAACAGCAATATGGAAATTAAGGTCTAATAAATGCAAGAAGTAGTTTAATCCCCTAAAATCCCTAGTGTACGATGTTACATGAACAACTTTCTACACTGTCTTTCTCAACACAATAAGTTGTAAAATTCTCTAAATTTTTGCTCTTTTATTAACAATAATTGTCCGTAATTATTGTGATCCATTAGCGACACTTTCATTCCAAACCAAGAATGGCAGATTTCTTTATACATTTGAAATGATCCATTAATATTAATACATTACTATTGAATGTCTTTCCCGTTTTCACGCTCAATTCAAACATTTCATTGCACCATATTTTACAGTATTATTCCCCTTCCGTTATATATTTATTTACTATAGATCGTAAACCGAGTGGGGATTTTTTAATCAAGGTGATATCGGGAGTAATTTTCAGTAAAAGTTATAACAAGAAGCAAAATCACCTCTAAATCACCCTTAAGCGAGGCATGGTTCTCCAACGACGCAAACATATGACGTGGTGTTGAAAAAGAATGTATATACGCATATATTAATTATCCTTCTTTTCTGTAAACTTTTAATTTTGAATTTGTCCCTAAAATAGACTTATTATTTGCCTTTTTATTTACCTGTTACGATATCTCCTGCAAATCGCTGTAGGCCTACTCCAGGGAAAGTGGATTTGGAAATCAGGCTATTAATTATGTCATTATTCTAAACTGGTAAGTTAAAGGAATGGCTAAAAGTGAAGTCTTCACTATCTCTGTTAATATTAGTAGGCCTACTATTAAAGCATTTAAAAAAAGCAATAGAAAAACGAATTTCTGATCGTTCACAAGTTACCTTGTACTGTTCTTTGCTATTGACAATATTCTTAATATACTTATCCCTCACTAAGCGTTAGTTGAAATGTCTTGATTATACTTTATATATTCCTCATGAATAATAATAAAAATTCATAATTTCCCTACAATAGCAGATAAATAGGCGCCAGAGTTCATTGAAGGATCCCCTCAAATTTTTATAACACTGTACTAATTATAAGAACAGTAGTAAAGCATTAAACTTTCACCTCACGTCACGCACATATGCTGAAAATCTGGTATTCTGTTGACTGAATATTACCTGATAGCCCCTGAAAACGATTAGAAAATTGGTAGGAGCATGTAACTAGGCAACCCTATAATAATTTGACCGGTTAATTTATAATAAGACTTGTATTAAAATAAAATGACACAATATCATTAATAGTGCAGGAATTAAAACAACAGCATTATAAGCTTGACAATAATCTAATTTCTTCGTGGTATTTACAACTTATTGCCATCTCCCCTAGTAGTCACCGCAAGACCAAGTGATTGGTTCTCATGGATTTCCTCACGTTTATCTCGTTCAGCCCGAGGTTCTGATGTAGGCCTACTGCTGTCGTCCTTAGTTCATCCCCTGCTTCTATGTCCATATTCCCATTTTCAGTTGTACGCTGCTTTAACTTCCTTGTCGATACAAGTGATAACCAGTCAGTTCTAATCTAGTAGTACATGTCTGCCCTAGTAGCGAAGAGTGCCCAAACATATCTGGCACACATTACGACCGACGAAATAATATTCAGAACCAGTGTTGAAGGCAACTAGTGTTCACGACCACTGAGGTAATATTAAGAACAGTGCATATTCCAACTGACATAAGTTATACGATCGCCGACGATATATTAAGAACACCCTTCCTTGTTCACACGTCTCTCAATTTAAAATTTGTTTCGTTTACCGAACTGTTCATGGAGTAACGATTACAGTTGATGTTGCTTCATTTGGAAGTATAGCAAACTATCACTATTTAAATCGTTCGACTGGATTTGTGACCGTCATGGGATAGTTATTTCAATTACAAACCTTTTCTTATAACTGTAAATATTTCCCGCTTTAAGGGCTGCGTACCAACATAACTGAGTTTCTCAAGTATGACCCCAAAACCTGCCCATACAGACTGTCTGATTTACATCGTATATACAAAATATCCATACAATTACATAATAATCGTAATCTATTTACAGTATGCTATTTAATTCAATATAATGTGGCTGAAATTAATTGCTGTTTCATAAATTACTTGTAATTTTCCACAATTAAATGGAAAGGCATACATGCAATTAACTGTTACGTCTTCTACCTGTTATATAGGGGTTACACCGTGCATCTTATAAATTAGTTTTGAAGATCAGGCTATAATTTTATTAGTGAAGTGTTAATTTAAAAGAAGGTCTAAAAATTAAGCCTGCGCTGTCTCTGATTATGAGTCGTATTGCAGAATTAAACAGAAAAGAAATAATTTCCTATTTCTTATACCTTGAGTTTTTAGCTATAAATGTGACTGAATCCCTTGAATTTACACACACACATAATCTACAAGTAATATTTTGCTGAACATAGAAGTTTACTGAATGTCAGTCAGTGGTAGGGTCCCGGGTTCGATTCCCGGCAGGGTCGGGAATTTTAACCATAATTGGTTAATTCCCCTGGCACGGGGACTGGGTGTATGTGTCGTCTTCATCCTCATGACGCCGTGCAGGTCGTCTACGGGAGTCAAATCAAAGGACCTGCACCTGGTGAGCCGAAGTCCTCGGACACATCCTGGCACTAAAAGCCATACGCTATTTCATTTCAGTGGTAGGGTAATACTAATATTGACGTTTGGTCTCCGGAGAGGCTGGCTGCAGGTCTTTCGAGCTGACACCTATTGGCAACTTGTACTTTTTTTTGAGAATGGGACCTTACCTATGTCAAATTCTAATGCTGAATACGACACACATACCCAGCCCCTGAACCATCGGAATTAACCAATAAAGTTTAAAATCCCGACCCGGCCAGGAATCGAACCCGGGATCCCTCGGGTCAAAGGCCAATACGCTGAATATTTAACCATGGAGCCATTAATAATAATAATAATAATAATAATAATAATAATAATAATAATAATAATAATAATAATAATACTCTGAGATCTTTTCCTCAAAGAAGGTTCGTGACCATGATGGAGTAATTATTCTTATTTTGTGCTTCCCGTATTTGGATTGCCGTATTGTTCACTCCGAATCATTAGAGCGAGGTCCTGTGCCAGGGATAATCTTCACTTCTATCTTTTCTTCTAAATATGTTTCAGGTTGTAGCCCCTTTGATATTTCAGATCTGACCAAAGTAGGCTGCTCCCCTGCGTTTCGGGCGTGATTTCCTGGAACAGTGGAGTGCCCGCTCGGTGGTGACGTGGTCTACCTGTAGGATCTCCAACATTCTCTGATAAGTTACTACATTTCAAAGGCCTGCAGTCGCTTCATTAATATTAATCCTTTAATGTCCACCCTTCGGTAACGATAACATGTAGGCCTAAGCCATCACAACATGCCAACGAGTTTCGAATCGGAAGGCATGGTTATACACAAGATGTTTTACAAAACACACCTCTTGCAATGCCTGTTCTAGTTTTGATTTTCAAATCCAGATCCAATTCCTGTGTTAGAATAAAAAGTACGTGAAAATGAAGAATTAAAATATCTATGAAATACATGTAGTAGTCTACACCATAGCATAATAATTTCAAGCAATCTTGTATGATGCAATGCAAAACGATAAAAAAGGTAATATCGACTTTTGTGTACTCTCACGCTTTAATGTAAAGTATTTCACTGACATAATAAAAATAATAAAAATAATAATAATAATAATAATAATAATAATAATAATAATAATAATAATAATAATAATAATAATAATAATAATAATAATAAAGCCTACATGGCTCAGGTGGCAGCGCGCCGTCCTCTCACCGCTGGGTTCCGTGGTTCAAATCCCGGTCACGCCATGTGAAATTTGTACTGGACAAAGCGGAGGCGGGACAGGTTTCTCTCCTAGTACTCCGTTTTTCCCTGTCATATTTCGTTCCAGTAACACTCTCCGATATCATTTCATTTCACCTGTCAGTCATTAATCATTGCCCCAGAGGAGTGCGACAAGCTTCGGCAGTCGGCACAATTCCTATCCTCGCCGCTAGATGGGGGCTTCATTTATTTCATTCCTGACCCGGCCGAATGACTGGAAACAGCTGTGGATTTTCATTTTCAATAATAATAATAATAATAATAATAATAATAATAATAATAATAATAATAATAAAATATCCCTAAATGACAATAAAGGACTCGTCGAAGAACTGGGGGGGGATGAGAGCAGAATAATGAGGGGAATCAGGCGGTCCAACTACAAGAATGGTACCCATCAAAAAGAAAAAAGAAAAAAAAGGGTCTTTCAAGGAAGTCCATAACAAAACAGACACATTTACAGACATGATCCGCAAAAGACGGGCACAATTTTACGTCACTTCTAAGAAATGTATGGAAACAGGTTGACCAAACAGATATTTCACCTAAATTATTTGGTTCAAAACCTAAAACCACGATGTCGTGGTTTAGAAACGCCAAAGAAAACCTTGAAGTGCTACAGATCAAAGCAGAAGATGCTTTGACAGAGGTCTTTTCCGAAGAAAGATAGTGACGAACAGACTAAACCGAGAGGAACAACCGAAAACAAGACACGGTGTCCCTTGGACAGAGGAACGCAAGCAGGCACACTCAGAAAGAATGAGGGAATTCTGGGCTCAAAAGAAAGCAATGTTCGCTGCCAAATGTAACAAGACTTAGGCCTGACGTGGTCCTCGATGGCCTCCACGAATAAATAATAATAATAATAATAATAATAATAATAATAATAATAATAATAATAATAATAATAATAATAATAATAATAATAATAATATCAATAATAATATTGGGGTCTCTGTTGCTGTTAGCATGTACTTTAATTTAACGTAGTTTAAGCTGCCTGTGAGTCAATTTCGACGCTTTGTTTTACTCTACTAGACGGTACAACGAACCAGATCTCCCATGAGCTGAGATGACTGAGATTTAATTAATTTTTTCGGGTAATCGCCAGATTTATCGTCAGAGGTCTGCTGGAATAGTACTACTTTCTGCCCTTCAAAATTCCGAAAATCTGTACCGGGTTTGAACCGCGATTTTACGATACGGAGGCCGACACTCTAACATTAAACCACGGAAGAGGTTACTTTTACCATCACACTCAAGAAATCCATGAAAGGAAACATATCTGACGATAGAACTCGTAGCCTTTACTCTCCAGTTGTGGTTCAGAACCTGCCAAACACGACACAAGTAATAATGTAGGCTACATTTAATGTACTGTCACATCACGAGTTTGTAAGCTAAAGAAAAAAGATAGAACTAACCATTTATAGGTACACTCTACTGATTTGGGCTGTAAAATGTCGCCAGCCTAGGATACTGTTTATGCTGCGAGCTGTTAACATAAATATTACGTCTGGAGATGTAACCACACATGCGTGCTGCGGGCCACGTGAAAACACTTCAATTCGTGAAGCGCGAACAAAACTCCATACTTTGTAGCTATCTTACGGTTTGAGAAATAAATACTAAGAGAGCGCACATGGTTACAGTTTGCCACATTTGAAAGCTAACTTTTCAACTTCTTTGTACTTATTTATTTACAACATGTTTCCTCTATGTCAAGAGGTGCTAGTGGCAATTTTCTAAATTTGCACTGCACGTAAATAACTACATTTCACGCATCTTGTTGAAGTAGCAATTAAGAATGACTAGATGGTATCCTGATGCTGGCAGCCATAAAAAGCAGGAATTGTGGTAAGTAAACTGAAGTCTGACACACAAACGTGTCTGGCAACAATTGAAACAGTGTCGAAAAATAATTGCCTTACTCCGAAATAATGCATGTTTGAAACCGATGATTAGCGAGAGGCAGCAGGTGGGCGACTGTTCATCACGTGACCCGTCTTTCGCTTTAAGATTACGGTCAAAAGTCCCCTCCGGATGAAATTGACAGTAACGTTAATATTAACGAAAAAGCAAGAAATATTATAGTTTTGAGTGACTGTTTATACCATGATCATATTTAATTAATTAATGTTATTGGTTTTTACGTCCCACGAACTACTTTTTCACTTTTGGGAGACGCCGATGTGCCGGAATTTAGTCCCACAGGAGTTCTTTTACGTGCTAGTAAATCTACCAACACGAGGCTGACGTATTTGAGCACCTTCAAATACCACCGGACTGAGCCTGGATCGAACCTGCCAAGTTGGAGTCTGAAGGCCAGCGCCTCAACCGTCTGAGCCACTCAGCCCGGCTTCATCATATTTGTGGGAGTTCCAGTTGTAAGTGGACCCAAGCACAGGAATAAGAATGTTCAGTTTTTCAATCAAGGTGCATTACGGGGATTCGAACCACGACCAACTCGACCAGAACCCAAAAACAATGCCACACTCTTGGATGCGAATACTCGACGATTAGAAGATAATAATAATAATAATAATAATAATAATAATAATAATAATAATAATAATAATAATAATAATAATAATAATAATAATAATAATAATAATAATAATATGAATATGAATACTTAGTGGATTAGCTACGTGGTGCCGATCATGTAGCTGCAGGGTTGAATTCAGGAGAGAGTGAGTTCACACCCAATAGTAGGCAGCCCTGAAGATAGATTTCCGTGGATTAATACTTCCACACCAGCCAAATGCTGGGCTGTATATTAATGAACGCCACTGGCCCTGTCTTTTCAGTCATAGCTTTTCCTTACCTCAGCGTCACCGTCAACCCGTAAGCGACAGTACAACGCCAACTCCTTAAAAACGGAATCTCAGTGTTCAGGGCAGAAAGCTGGCAAGTAAGTCGTTGTGAATCTCACGCCCCAGCTTTTCCTCAATAGGAACCAAGAAATAAAATATTAAACGTTATACATACACTTACGTCGAATTTCTTTAAATAAATAGAACTTTGTTTGACTTCTTAAGTCAAAATCTTATTGTAGTACTGTTACTATACTTTCTGGTGCTACTCTGTGGCTTATAGTTAGAATCTCATGCAGTTGGTTTCGAGGTGACTTTGAAACATCCCGCACAATGGAGTATGGACTGCTTTCGCCTGGAAGCCTGTTATCGTCCACAGCGGCCTGGTGAGGGAGCACGCCGACATCACAACATGTCCGCCGCCATGCTGTACCAAACAAGAGACGCAGGACCACGATATTTTTTCGATTTCAAGTAAGATAATAATACATATTGCATGTTCATGCATTAGAAATACTTTATAGTAAACTAGTAACCATCCGAACTAAGCAGTAGGCTCTGAGGTTTCTTATTAGTAACAAAAAATGCGTTGTTTTCTTTTCGTGATGTATAACACCTCAAAATTTAAGAAAGAAATCACGACAAAATGTAGAGCATGTAATCATTATCATCCAAGGTAAACCGATCAAACTGTATACCATCTCTTTACAATTCACTTACCTGTAGTAAGAACTACACGTATGAGATCTATTACAAGTAAATAAGTTACGTTTAGTGTACATACAAAATTACAAAACAAAAATGTTATATCAAATGCTGTCCTGTATGTTCATTTTCCTAAATGTAACGTATTTGTACGCGGTTGCGTAACAGACTATAAGGTGATTTATTACTACGGTGCAATTATTATTATTATTATTATTATTATTATTATTATTATTATTATTATTATTATTATTATTATTATTATTATTATTATTATTATTATTATGTCCGGCTCCATGGCTAAATGGTTAGCGTGCTGGCCTTTGGTCACAGGGGTACCGGATTCGATTTCCGGCAGGGTCGGGAATTTTAACCTTAATTGGTTAATTTCGCTGGCACGGGGGCTGGGTGTATGTGTCGTCTTCATCATCATTTCATCCTCATCACGACGCACAGATCGGGCATCAATTCAAAAGACCTGAACCTGGCGAGCCGAACTTGTCCTTGGACACTCCCGGCACTAAAAGCCATTACCCATTTCATTTTTTCGTTATTATTATTATTATTATTATTATTATTATTATTATTATCATCATCATTGTAATGTTCAAATTTTGAAGATTAGTGAGACAATATTTGAATTTGTAGAAAAACAATCCTACCCTTCAGCATAAAATAAATGGAATTTACTCTAGAATATAATATATTTGTTCTCACACTACTGCTCTGATCAATAGAAACTAGAAAAAATAAGGTATTTAAATAATGGGTTCATAATAATATGTTCTTGTTCGGTTGAAATATCATCGCTCCTGTGCCTAAACCGCGAATGTGATAATGCTCTTCCTAGCCAATATATCCCTTAAGATTGGTCACGCCTCCCAGCCACATATTGATATACAGTCTATCAGAAAAATTTCCGTTGTGTTCATTTTCCTAAGGGCGTGTGCAAAGGAAAATGAACTTTAGAAAAATCATATTCTAGAGGTTGGTAAACACGTCATGCAAACGCACATTCCTACAGTATTGTACGGTATAGTAAGGTTCATTTTCCTTTACACACGTGCGTAGGAAAATTAATTCAATAACAGTTGTTCTGATGGACTGTATATCTATATGTGGCTGGGAGGAGTGTCCAGTCTTAAGGAAATAATGGACAGGATGAGCATTGTCACATTCGAGGTTTTGGCACAGCAGCGAGGATATATCAACAGAATGCTAAATATCCGAATTGTGGTGATACCCTGACCATAATATAACTTTTAACATTATTTTAGAATTGTTTAAGGTGTCAAAAATCTTTTTTGAATTGGTTTTCTATAAGGATTGAAAAACCCTGAAGAGAAGACATACTTAAGTCACAGTGGTCAGGATACGAAACTCGCAGTTTTGCGTTATGCATTCTTCTAAAAATTTCTGAACTTAATATAGGCTACTGCATTCGATTAATCATAAAGAGAGATTAATGTAGGGAATACATCAGTTTAAAAGATCAGGATATTAATTTTACGATCAAGTGCACGACAAAAGGAAAAATATGTTACTGTATATTTTAAATCTCCAGGCCCTACCCTATTGTTGTTCTGATTGAATTACAGCTTATCGTTAAGGGGCCTAATTATCCGTACTATGATTTAGTATTCAATACCATGAAGTTGGACATACGACTACTCTTCTTACCTCCAAATATATTAAGAAATGATCTGCTAAGACAAAACATTGCAAGAAACATCTCTCGAGTCTGCTAGTCTGAACATTTTGCGAATTGTGGGTCTTATTGTAGGCTATTTTAGGAACGTGACACGTGGTGAGCAATGCTATGTAGGCCTTCTTATTTACTATTGCGTGCGCAGATTCTTTATTTTAATCTGAGATATCGGCTTTATTAATAGCATCCTTGTAATTAATTCGTCGTCACAAGAAGTGACGGACCCGAGGTCTAAGGTAGGGAACCTGCATTCTAGCGTGAGGCCCCGAGTTTAGTTCCCGGCCAGGACAAGGACCGTTACTTGGATGTAAGGGCGGGCTCAAGGTCCATTCAGCTTACCCGAGAATACTTTAAAGGAGCTATCTTCACTTTTGTTTAATCAGGTTTTGAGATATATCTCCAACCGAACTCACAGGAAACACTACCCAAAGTTTAGAATCCCATTTTGATGAATCTAGTGTTAGTGAAACCGGTGTATAAAGGAAGATAAATCTTATTGTACCGTACTGTAGGAATTTATATTTTCATGGAGTATTTACGCATTCCTGCAGTATAGTGCATTGAAGGTTCATTTTCTCTTACTAACACAGGAAAATGAACACAACGAACGCTGTTCTGATGGACTGCATATCAATATGTGGCTGGGTGACGTGACTAGTCTTAAGGAGGATAATAGATCGGAAGAACATTTTGGGATACGAGGAATTGCTTGCGCATCGTCGGTATAACTTCCTTTGTCTTTATTTCCACTCCGTTTTTCTGTATTATTTCACTGAGGTATTTAAACTGTGAAGCTCGTTATTATTATTATTATTATTATTATTATTATTATTATTATTATTATTATTATTATTATTATTATTATTAACACAGCGATCATAAAATTAAAATATTTGGATTTTCCCCTATGTTTTATTCCTGGGGTGACGAAATGCCTTGGAAAACTGTGACGTAGGCCTGCTTTAATTCGTTTTCTAACACGCGTCGATACAGCTTTGACAGGAAATTAAAGAAAATAAAACTGAAGTTGACCCACGTTAAATTCGAGGCTCAGCCACGAATATGAGCCCGATTTGATGAAGTGCAACGGGATTCACTTAACTTCAGGTCATGTAGGCGTAGAGGTCGCCTTCTGCTGTTTCCCGCTAGATATTCGGATTGAACGAATCTTAACAGAAGCGGGCCGCTTCCTTTCTACACCCTTTTCCAGTTACCAGTTTCTTAGCCTTTATAATAATAATAATAATAATAATAATAATAATAATAATAATAATAATAATAATAATAATAATAATACAGAGAGTGATATGTTGATCTTTACAAGTCCATGAGTACAAGCACAACTGAAAGGAAAAAGAGCGCACTACCATAGAAGGTTTATTTACACTTTACACTTTTCAAAAAAAAAGTGCACTTCTTTCTTTTGCAGTATATTAACATCGTACCAGCTCACATAGAGTTTCGGCGACAATAGTATAGGTAGGTATAGGGGAGAAAAGAAATCCGCAATCAATCAATCAATCAATCAATCAATCAATCAATCAATCAATCAATCAATCAATCAATCAATCAATCAATCAATCAATCAATCAATCAATCAATCAATCAATCAATCAATCAATCAATCAATCAATCAATCAATCAATCAATCAATCAATCAATCAATCAATCCATCAATCAATCAATCAATCAATCAATCAATCAATCAATCAATCAATCAATCAATCAATCAATCATCTGCATTTAGGCTGGTCGTCCAGGTGGCACATTCCCTATGAATTGTTTGGCTTGTTTTTCCTTAAATGATTTCAAGGAACTTGGATAGTTTTCGAATATTTTATTTCAATCTCTAATTCCTCTTCCTATATATTAGTATTTGTCGTAGTCGGGGGATGGGTGTCCTCATCATCATCATCATCGTGATCATCACCACGAAGCGCAGGTCGCCTAGGGGAGTCAAATCAATAGGCTTGCAGCTGGCGAGCTAAACATGTACTCAGACACTTCTGGAACTAAAAGCCATACGCCATTTCATTTCTGGAATGTCCTTCCTGGAACGTGTTTCTACCTTAATGTACTTACTGTGTACATAGGCACTACCCTTCCATTTTTACCTAAAATTCATTTGACTGCCAATTACATTTGTCATGTTATCCTTACCTGACTTTTTTGCTAAATTAAATTTCCTAGCAAATTACTTCAATCTCTTCTTACAGTACTTCCACAACCGTTCGTAACTCTATTTCTTTCCAATTTGGAGTGCTGCATTGAGCAGATGATATATGTTCTTCACATTAACCATTTGATATTCTTAGTAAATTAATCATAAAATTCATTATAATAAGTGACTTTTAGGACTAATTCGTCGTTAAACTGACAGATAATTAGGCAATGTGAATTCCCTCCCTGCTTTTGTATTTTTAATGATGAGGAATTCTAATTACACTTTGAAGCATACCTACTATCTAAAATCGGCAGGTTATTTCGCGCACCTGCTTAAGTGCACATGTGCTGTGCTCAAGATTAGGAGCTCGATTTATGGTCATTGAAAGGACCTTAAATCTCCAATTTCTCCTTAGGCTTATCAATAACACTTCTGGAGCCAGGATTCTGAAATAGTTAGCTGTCTCTAGCATCTATTAAGTCCGCAAGACTTAACATTTTATTTGTGATTTCGTTTGGCTCAAAGCAATTATTCGCGGAGAAAAAAGTATTACATGATGTTTCGATCATCAGTCCGTAAACTGGTTGCGTGTAGTCTGTTATGTCACCTTGTTCTGTTATAACCCATTCACTTCTGCAGCACGTAACTACTGAATCCTACATCTACTCTTATCTGTTTGTCATATTTGTGTCCTGACCCGCTCTTACGATTTTTACCTCTTAAAAAGTGGCTGAGGCGAAATTATTAGTAATAATAATGATAGTAATGTTGTTGGCTATAAGTCCCACTCAATATTTTTACGGTTTACATAGACGCTGACGAGTCCAAATTTCGCCCCGCAGGAGTTGTTTTACGTTCCAGTAAATCAACCTACACGAGGTTGGTATAGGCTACTTGAGCACCTTCAAATACCACCGGACTGAGGCAGGATCGAACCTGTAAAGGCCAGCGCTTCAACCATCTGAGCCACTTAGTCCGGCGATATTATTATTATTATTATTATTATTATTATTATTATTATTATTATTATTATTATTATTATTATTATTACTACTACTATTTACTTTGCTCACAGTTTTCTCATTTGGTACTTCAGTATAACCGCACAGATAAATAATACAAATGGAAGGGAATGTATAGGGGAGTGTGTATGCGAGGATCTTCAAAAGGCAGAAGAATGTAAAGATTGCTGGTTACAAGGATAATGTCCAGATAGAGGAGGTGACTAGAAGTATTCAAATTTACATGTGATAACAATGACATTTACAATAAGATACACAAGTTGAAAACTAGAACAGCGGCTGGAATCGATAAGATTTCTGGGGATATATTAAAGACAATGGATTGGGAAACAGTACCATATCTGAACTACTTATTTGATTATTGTTTGCATGAAGGAGCTATACCAAACGAATGGAGAGTTGCTGCAGTTGCCCCTGTGTATAAAGGAAAGGGTGATGGACATAAAACTGAAAATTACTGGCCAGTAAGTTCGATATGCGTTGCATGTAAGCTCTGGGAAAGCATTCTCTCTGATTATATTACACATGTTTGCGAAATTAATAAGTTGACTAGTTCGATACAAGGCAGTTCGGGCTTAGGAAAGGTTATTCCACTGAAGCTCAACTTGTAGGATTCCAGCAAGATATAGCAGATATCTTGGATAAAGGAGGTCAAATCGACTGTATAGCGATTGACCTGTCTAAAGCATTCCATAGGGTGGATTATGGGAGACTATTGCCAAAAATAGTGTAATTACTGTAGACTAGACAAAAAAGTGACAGAATGGGTTAATATATTTCTAGAAAATAAATCTCAGAGTAGGCGAAGCTTTATCTGACCCTGTAATAATTAAGAGGTGAATTCCTCAAGGCAGTAATATTGGACCTTTATCTTTTCTTATATAAATGGTATGAATAAAGAAGTGGAATCAGAGATAAGGCTTTTTACAGATGATGTTATTCTATATAGAGTAATAAATCAGTTACACGATTGTGAGAAACTTCAAAATGACCTCAATAATGTTGTGAGGTGGTCAGCGGGCAATGGTATGATGATAAACGGGGTTAAAACTCAGGTTGTGAGTTTCACAAATAGGAAAAGTCCTCTCAGTTTTAATTACTACGTTGATGGGGTGAAACTTCCTTATGGGGATCACAGTAAGTACCTAGGTGTTTATATAAGGAAAGATCTCCATTGGGGGCAATCACATAAATGGGAATGTAAATATGGAGTAGAGATCTGTGTACATGGTCATAAAGGTTGTTTAAGGGTTGTAGTAAGGATGTAAAGGAGAGGGTATATGTCTCTGGTAAGACCCCAACTAGAGTATGGTTCCAGTGTATGGGAGCCTCATCAGGATTACTTGATTCAAGAACTAAAAAAATTCAATGAAAAACAGCTCGATTTGTTCTGGGTGATTTCCGACAAAAGAGTAGCGTAACAAAATTGTTACAAAGTTTGGCTTAGGAAGATTCGGGAGAAAGAAGACGAGCTGCTCGACTAAGTGATATATTCCGAGCTGTCAGCGGAGAGATGGCGTGCAATGACATTAGTAAACGAATGAGTTTGAGTAAAGTCCTTACAAGTAGGAAAAATCACAATATGAAGATACAGTTGGAATTCAAGAGGACAAAATGGGGCAAATATTCGTTTATAGGACGAGGAGTTGGGGCTTGGAATAACTTAGGGAGATGTTCAATAAATTTCCAATTTCTTCGAAATCATTTAAGGAAATGCTAGGCAAACAACAGATAGAGAATCTGCCACCTGGACGACTGCCCTAAATGCAGATCAGTATAGACTGATTGATTGATTAATTGGTTGATTGATTGATTGATTGATTAATTAATTGATTGATCGAATTATCATGTACAATCATATTTTAGATTTTTCTTCTTCTACCGCTTTTCCCCACACAGTGGGGTCGTGCACACAACTGAGTCTCAAATGTGGATTTGACCCTGTTTTACAACCGGATGCCCTTCCTGACACCAAACCTGTAATAATAATAATAATAATAATAATAATAATAATAATAATAATAATAATAATAATAATAATAATAATAATTGCTTTACTATCCCCTGGACTATTTCAAATAATTTAATGTTGGCGCTAATGTGGATTAGTGAATATTACGTGTTTTAGTGCTGGCTGGTAGTGTGGTATTTTGTGTATATGAAGAGGAATGCTTTGGGATAAACTCACAAACCCTGTCCCCGAGTCAGAGGAGTTAAGCACTGTTGATTAAAATCTGTGGCCCAGCTGGGAACAGAACCGGTGGCCATCAGAACCGAAATCCTCAACGCTGACCATTCGGCTATATATTTGGGTTACTCTCTATGTTTTCACTGAACTTCCACTGAGGAACTTGCGTATAATTCTGCATGTGATGAGAACTATTGATTTTTGGTTGTCTCCGAACACATAGATGGACAAAGGAAGCTTCATCAGGGATTGTTCTAGGCTGTTATGCACCAGTCCTGTTGCTCCAATCACAACTTGTATTATTATTATTATTATTATTATTATTATTATATAATATATAATAATAATAATAATAATAATAATAATAATAATAATAATAATAATAATAATTGGATAAATAATAATCAAGCACAATCATATTTTAAATTCTTACTCTTCTTCGTCTTATTATTTTCCTCCTCGTACCGTTTTCCCACATATCTTCGGATGTTCTACAGACGGATACCAACCCTATAATTCCTGGTCTTTTTTCTAATAATTTAGGGCGGCAGTAGTGTGGATTAAACATAGCTTTTCTTTTTCTTTCTTAGTCCACTTACCATTCAGGGTTGGTTTTCCCCGGGACTCATCGAGGGATTCTACCTTTACCACCTAGTGCAGTGTCCTGGACCGTGAGACATTTGGTCGGGGATACAACTGGGGAGGAGGACGAGTACTTCGTCCAGGAAGCCTCACCTGCTATGCTGAACAGGGCCCTTGTTGGGGGGATGGGAAGATTGGGAGGGATAGACAAGGAAGAGAGAAGGAAACGGTCGTGGCCTTAAGTCAGGTACCATCTCAGTATTTGTTTGGAGATGTGGCAAACCATGGAAAACTACTTCGAGGATGGCTTTGGCGGGAATCGAACGCCCCCTCTACTCAGTTGACATCCCAAGGCTGAGTGACCCCTTTGTAGTCCTCGTACCACTTTCTAGGCAGAACCGGGAATCGAACCCGTGCCTCCTAGCGTGGCAGCTAATCACACTAACCAGTATATCAAAGTTGCGGACATTATTATTATTATTATTATTATTATTATCCGCCCCTGTGGTGAAGTGGTTAGTGTGATTAGGTGCCACCCCCGCAGGCCCGGGTTCAATTCCCGGCTCTGCCACGAAATTTGAAAAGTGGTTCGAGGGCTGGAACGGGGTCCACTCAGACTGGGGAGGTCAACTGAGTAGACGTGGGTTCGATTCCCACCTCAGCCATCCTGGAAGTGGTTTTCCGTGGTCTCTCACTTCTCCTCCAGGCAAATGCCGCAATGGTACCTAACTTAAGGCCTCGGCCGTTTCGTTCCCTGTTCCTTGTCCATCCGTTCCAATCTTCCCATACCCCGCCAAGGCCCCTGTTCAGCATAGCAGGTGAGGCCGCCTCGGCGAGATACTGGTCATTCTCCCCAGTTGTATCCCCCGACCCAATGTCTCACGCTCCTGGACTCTGCTCTTGAGGCGGTAGAGGTGGGATCCCTTGCTGAGTCCGAGAGAAAAACCAACCCTGGAGGGTAAGAAGATTAAGAAAGAAAGAGAGAAAGAAAATTATTATTATTATTATTATTATTATTATTATTATTATTATTATTATTATTATTATTATTATTATTATTATTATCCTTTTATATCTCATATTTAAAGTCCACAACGGTATATGAAAAATATGTGCCTTTTGAAGGAAAGACGGGGGATGTGCTGCATTGGAAATGTGCTCAAAATGGATCTCTAAGTCTAGTATGAGAGAAGTAGGCCTACACACTTCACTTCCCAGACTCTTGTATGCTTTTTTTTCTTGCTTCTTGTTAATGATGTAACGTCTCATCAACACATAAGTGCTCGATAACGCAAGGATAGGAATAGTCTATGATTTGGAAGATAACGGTCGTGGTCTTAATTGAGGTACACTCCCAGTATTTGTCTCGGATGAAAATTGAAACTTTTTTCAGGGCTGCCGACGGTAGGATTCGAAACCACCATCTCCCGAGTGTGAGCTCAGAGCTACGTGACATGAACCGCGTAGTCGACTCGCTCGGTCTTGTCTCTTTAGTTAAACAATGTTAGGGAATTGCAACACAGTTTCTCGTCCAACTTCGTGGCTATCTGGTAAGAATGCCGGCGTTTGGTTCGAAATGTCTCTGGTTCGATTCGCACCACAGCCGGTGTTTTTCTAACCGGCAGTTGTTGTTTTCTATGTCTTGGATACTGGATATTCATGTCATCTTCAATATCATACTTGATCCCCAGGCTCACAGACAGCCAGGTCGTTCATGGGCATCAATTTGAGAGCTACACCAAGCCTCTCCAGACGTCATCGTGATCAAACTATAACGCCAAAGCATGCAATTATTTAATGTTATACTAAAGTGCTACCAGTTTGACTGAACATGTGCCTCTGAAACCCGATGAGCACCACGTAGGCACGCGCCACTAAGCGCCCACTAATGGGTGCGCCGAGTCGCGACAGGACGCTACAATCAGAGCTGCAGTTTACGAGGTGGTTGCTGTAATTTGATGGCCCATAAAATTGCGTGTACACTATCTTCTGTTCTCCCAGCGCTTGGACTTCTTTTGGCCTACACTGCTGTCCCAGACATTGTCAGATTCAATGGACCACATCGTTATCTTCAAGTATATCTGCCCTTCCGAATCACAAAACTTGTTATGTCTCCTACAGAAGAAGCTACATTACAGCACGAGTTCTGACTTTCCTTAAAAAGAAAACGATGGCAGCACCAAAATAGAAAGAAAAACGCTTTAATAAAACAGAGCCATCTCCGCACAGGCTATGAAGGCCCGTGGAGGAGAGGAAGGTGAAGTCCCCGACTTTTCTCAACATTGACTCTTAGTGTAAGACTGGTCATCTCTCGACCTGGCTGCCTTTGCCTTCAGGAACCAACTCATTTCTAGTGTAGGCTGAGTGAATGCCAGACCGCAAGCATTTCCAGAAGTAGAAGTCACGTTTATAACGTCGTAATAATAATAATAATAATAATAATAATAATAATAATAATAATAATACTGGGTGAGTTGGCCGTGCGCGTAGAGGCGCGCGGCTGTGAGCTTGCATCCGGGAGATAGTAGGTTTGAATCCCACTATCGGCAGCCCTGAAAGTGGTTTTCCGTGGTTTCCCATTTTCACACCAGGCAAATGCTGGGGCTGTACCTTAATTAAGGCCACGGCCGCTTCCTTCCAATTCCTAGGCCTTTCCTATCCCATCGTCGCCATGAGACATATCTGTGTCGGCGCGACGTAAAGCCCGTGGCAAAAAAAAAAAATCTTTTCTCCTTTCTTTCTTAATCTGTTTACCCTCCATGGTTGGTTTTTCCCTCGGACTCAGTGAGAGATCCCACGTCTACCGCATCAAGGGCAGTGTCCTGGAGCGTGACACTTTGGGTTGGGGATACAACTGGGAAGGATGACCATTACCTCGCCCAGGTGACCTCAACTGCTATGCTGAACAAGGGCGTTTTCGGGGGATGGGGTGATCATAAGGAATAGACAAGGAAGAGGTAAGGAAGCGGGCGTGGCCTTAAGCTAGAACCATCCCGGCATTTGTTGAAGGAGAAGTGGGTAACCACGGAAAACCACTTCTAGAATGGCTGAGGAGGGAAACGAACCCCGTCTACTCAGTTGACCTCCCGAGGCTGTGTGGACCCGTTCCAGTCCTCGTACCACTTTTCAAATTTCGTGGCAGAGGTGGAAATCGAACCCGGGCTTCGGGGTGGCAGCTAACCACACTAACAACTACACCAAAAAGGCGGATAATAATAATAATATTAATAATAATAATAATAATAATAATCGT
The DNA here is from genome assembly GCF_040414725.1 of Anabrus simplex. Classification (NCBI taxonomy): domain Eukaryota; kingdom Metazoa; phylum Arthropoda; class Insecta; order Orthoptera; family Tettigoniidae; genus Anabrus; species Anabrus simplex. The sequence continues at coordinate 209,348,234 of NC_090265.1, forward strand.
ATGACCTCAATTAGAGAGTTGCGGACCTCTGAGTTACCTGCCTACCAATTCCGACGTTCCAATTATGCTGCTGTCTATCAACGGAAGCGGAATTTGACTGGACGTTTCCTATAGCTGACTAAACTAATTTTGTCAGATGACATTGAGTGCGCCACCGGATATCCTCAAGATGCCAACAACAATGGCACTGAGTGTCCAAATTTTTACCGCCTTTCACATACTGACTACCACAGCCGGGATCGAACCCATGAATTTGTTATTGCTTTTGTCCTTGTAACCTATTTCATTTATTTCGCATAGGCTATTTGTTTCTAGGAGAGTTTTGTGGTCATGTGGCTTAGTTTCATCTTTATTTGAATTTTGTCCGAAGAAGTTGCGGTGAACAAAAACGGACATATTATAGCATGGTCAACGAAGTACCTCGTTCGGAAAGGTATTTACCCAACAGGAATTCGAGCTCTATGATTTGCGGTTGTATTATTCTCCAGCTTCAAGTTCTGCTTTCGTAGAAGAGATTGCATATGCAGCGAATTGTCCGGAAACCATTGAGTCTTTGTTCGCAACGTATTTAGTGGTCACGTTTCATCCACGTAACCTTCAGTCCAAAGAAAGGTATAAAGTACCACCATACCGCAGGAAGAAGAATAAATGAGAAGCTGTATTTTGCAGCAGTAAAATTAACATAATGCATTAGGGCCAATGATTTTCAATACACATGTGATTTACTCAAAGAAAACTTATTTCGTGTAGTATTTGATGACCTTTGAAAATTAGTATCCATTAGGGAGCAATAGCATATCATCGTTGCGCCTAGAGAAACCGCTATGTGATATTTCAGCTTAGAACTCTGAACAGAAACGTTCTGTCATGAACTATACCAACGAATTTTCGTTCTCACATGTGCTGCGGGTCAGTATTACTCCTCTCAACATTTTCACATAACGGTATATCCAGGCGCAACATCAATGTAATGTATAGGCCTATATTCAGATCCTGAACCATTTGTAGAAGAATTAAGAGGCAATCATACCTTTAAATAAACAATTAAGACCAATTTGCAGTACACATCGATGATATAGTGGGCCACGGACGTTAAGAGGTGTGGAAAATCTAGGAGACGATGGTTAGACTTACAGCCTAATTTGAGTTATTTCGAGTAAGATACGCAGAAGTATATGAAAATAAAGTGATAGTCACTAACAGAGGATTGCTGTAATAGTACTTTCTGGCTCAGTGAGGAAATCAATGACAATAACCTCTTCCCAATTCCGAAAACCGTAAAAGTAGTTACTGGGATGGCAAAAACAGTAACATACTTCATCTTCCCCAGCCTGTCCCCTACAGTAATAGTGCGCCTATGAATAACGGAAAAAAGATACACTAGTCGGGTGCCATTACTAAGCATCATCCACACCTCAGTAGTTTTCTTATAGTCGCAATCGTGAACGAGACAGGCTTCAGTGGATGCTACACTTTGCTCTAGCCTCATGTAACTTATTCCCGTTAAGTCTTTGCTATTCCCTGTAATTTACTTATTGTGATAATAAAAGTAAAACTTCACAAATATTTCATTATATGTTTAAAGTAGTAGTGAAAGTTCACGGGAATTAAATAAAGACAACTTCCAAAATGTACACTGGTATGATTTTTAAGAATAATAAGAAATGCAGTAACGTGTAGTGAAACTTGGCAACTACAAAGAAGTAAATCTTAATATATGGTAGACTGTAAAGTACTTTGTGTTTGTCTAAAATGTACGGAAAATTCTCAAAATGATACCTATGGTCTTCTTCCTCACTTTGAAATTAATAGGCCTATACCAAAATATCCTAATAAGTCCCTAAAATGAAGGAGAGATCAGTGTTACCAAAGTAATTAAAAGGGAGATTAGTAACTTGATTCATTGGCCTCTTGCGTGTTAATATGATATCATGGTAGAGGGAAAAGTTGACATAAGTCGAGAGTTGATTGTGCCGACTGTAACAGAGGACAACACGGATGGAGGCTCTTGAATTTCAAATGAACGCCAAGATGAAGAGGGAGTCTTCTTAAGCCCGCACATAAACCGTCCCGTCCTACTCATAATCTGCGCTCCCTCTCCATCTTACCTCTCTTATGAAAGCTCTTTATAAAGTCATGGCCTCCCGAGATTTCCAGTTGCCAGAAACAACAAACACGAGCGGCCAAAGCAGAACAAAACATCAGCAATGCGTCTCCAGAGAACACAATATTCTGGAATAACATAGTTAATAATCTTGCTAGTAAAGTTCAGTGGCCTAGATGCTGTGATCTGCCTCAATTGAGTTACCGTAGAAACCTACTCTTGACTAGGAGAACAAATAATAATAATAATAATAATAATAATAATAATAATAATAATAATAATAATAATAATAATAATAATAATAATAATAATAATAATAATAATAATAATAATAATAATAAAACATCTGTTTTGACTATTAGCGCTCTGGGGTGTTAGAATTTTGCCCCATAGAATTTCTTTAATGAGCTAGTACTCAACGACACGAAATTGTCGCATTCAAACCCACCAGTGGCGTGTGGTGAACATATTCATTACCCCAGTTGCAAAAATGTTTTTTACATATAAACAATCGTAGCCCCACTACACTCTCTAGAGTCAGTATTACCATTTTACAAGGCTGCGTTTTTCGTGGAAAGAGAAAGATCTCTCAAGAGTATTTTCAACCACACTCTCGCACATACTTCCGAATTGATATTCACGGCAATGAAGACACCGTCATAACTTAAAATCGATAGCAGATTTTAAACAATGTTCTTACAGTTTCGTCCGGTGACGCTTCGTGATAGTACAGTCATGGTTTTCACAAAAATACACTGGGAATAACTATTTGTTTTTTATTTTAAAACCTAATCTAAACTAATCAGCAAAATTTAACTGGTATTTTACCTTCGCTTCACTTTCGTACTGAATGTACGTGCATCAACGACAAACGAGGGAAAATATTTGTCATGACGTAGCCTATAACACACGTTACATTCATGAGAAATGCCACAGAAATCGCGATACCTTCACCTATAATCCAAGAGTAACAACAGAAAAATTCACTATATACCACCATCACAGACAACAAATACAAAATTCTTTTAATTCGCGGCGTTCGCGCTTAACTCTGTGTTCATGCCGGACAACCTAAATATTTTTCTGCGGCTATCGGAACACATACTATACACGTGCCATCAATGAATTGCTCGAAAAAGTTGTATACATGCCGAAACCCATGACTAAAATATATTCTTTTATATTGCAATTTATTTCATATATTGGCTCTATATTTTTGTTAGCAAGACGATGTGCAAGTGGCTATACTGTTAAGCTGTTGATATTTTTCTTGCAGTCTCTAACGTGTGGCGCTGAAGTATTAAAACTAACATTACCTTACCTAAGCTAGCTGACCTGTCGCCGTAAATTGCTGTCGGGGTAGGGCCTACAGCTCCACCGCGCTCCCAGAACAAGGAAGCTTCAAGTGCATGCGTCACCCAAGCGAATTTACATTTCACTGGGGTAGCTTTTTTTGAGCCTGCAAGGAAACCCAGCTCACTGGATAAGCTGAACTGCGGTAGTGTGAGCGGATTATCGAGACAGTTTTACGAGGCTTGGCTTAGATTTTGCATTTTTTAAAATATTATAAAAAGCGTTCTAAGGAATAATTAGAAAATGTTAATACAAAGCAGCGCTAGGGTAGATGGAGTTCAGTGCACGCCACTGAAACACACTTAAATATCATCGACCTTAGTATCCAAGGTGTCATCCTGGAAGCAAAAGAGGAAGTTATATACAGAGTATACCTATACTTAATATAACAGAGTGCGAATTTTGTGGTTTGTGTATATCTGGAGGGTAATCTCAGAAACTACTGGACCGATTCTAAAAATTCTTTCACTAATAGAAAGATGCATTATCCCTGAGTCTATAGGTTATATTTTATATTATTAAATATAAGTTTTCACCGACTCCCAAAGGCTTTTAAGGGGTGTGGCAGAAAGAAAAGGGCCGTTGGTTCATTAACATAGGCTAATAGAGGCGAAATATTCAATTTGTCGTACAAGGACAAGACACAGCTCATTTTAAGCCTCACGTCGCGTAGAACAAAACTCTGTGAGGCTCTACGGTCCCCGAAAACCATGTTTTAAGGGCCTAAAACTAACCGTTCTGGAGATATTGGCATCATACTACCCCGCTCTAGGAACTGGGTGATGATATGACCAGCAGTAACCACGGCAACGTCAAATCAAGGATTCTGCAGTAGCATACAGACCTGGTGTTCGAAGTAGGCACGTGTGTAAATGTAGGCTAAACAAAGGAAAGATTCTGCTTCACATATGACTGTCTCGGAAAAATCACTGTGGGGTAAGCCACCCCTAGATGTTGTGGTCGGGACGGGGTGGCATATATAGAAAATCGAAGAGAGCGTCGAAACCATAGGTTTCGGGATTGCTGAGACGAACATTGACATTCCGCATGTCATTTAATTCTAAGTTCAGTCCCCATCGGCATGAGAGTGAGAAAGGCTGAGAATGGCCCAGTTTATGGATTTATGTGTGTGCATTCCTCTGAGCGGGAGTGGAAAGGGGATGAAGTATAAAATTAATAAAAAAAGGACCAATACTGAAATAGAATCCATAGTTTTCGGCGTCGCTGAGATGAATATTGACACTCCAGATGTCGTTTAATTCCAAGTTCACCCGCATCGACACGGGGGTGAGGGGGGGGGGGGGCGTGAAAAAGAAAATATCCAAAATAACCGAAATTATGGATGCTTGTTTGAAGTTAGCTTTCAAACAGTCAAATAAGCAAACAAACAAATAAACAAACAAACAAACAATAGCTGTGGGGGCATGACCCCCCTAACACCGTGACCCTTTGGATGCCGTTTAAGTCATACTTCAGGCCCAGTCAGAATGGAGTTGAGAAGGGGCGAAAAAAAAAGAATGTCCAAAATGACCAAGATTTTGGATGTATGTGTTATATTCCAGCATAGATCTAAACCAGGGCCATCCAGCTATTGCGCTCCGAGAGCGCGCCCGCGCTCGGGGAGCACTGGGCAGTCAGACGAGCGCTCCTTCCCCTACCACTCACAGTGTGGCAGCGAGGAGACCTGAGACGGACGATGTTCGGACCGCGCTGAATAGATACGTACGTACAGTCGTGCGTCCGACGGCTTTTGTGGGTTTGTTGACATCATATTGATAGGGCTGTTTTGCCATAACACATATACCGCATATACAAATCGAAAGGTACTCCGATGTATGGAATATGCAGGAAACGAAATCAAGTGTTAAGTAAAGAATACAGTAATGCGATTTATTCAAAACTGAAATTATGAACATATCTGAGAGGAAAATTAAACAAAATTTTACCAATATTTTACCAATATTCTTAAACAATCACGCGAGTTTCTATCGCTCATCGTTGCACGATGTTTACTTTTGGTAAGCTTAAGAAATGAAAAGAAACGCTCACAAATGTACGTTGAGCCGAACATTGATAGAACTTTACATGCATGTTTATACAAAAGGGGGTATTCTTCTTGCGGAAAACCGCTGTAAAATTCTTCCAAACTTCATGACATTAGAAAGCGGTCTTTAAGACGAACATTGCACTGCAGTTCAAGCAACCCTAACTGAAATAGCTGTGGAGCACTGTCTGCACTAAGTGAAAATGTTCGAACAAATACATCTAACACCGCTTGAAGTTCTGATAATTCTGAAAATCTCTTTTCAAACTCTTCTTGTAATTGGCGAATTACCTGCAGGTACTCATCAAGATTGACACCTTATTTCACTGTTTCAAGCAATGGAAAATGTCCTGTGTTCCTTGCACGCAACTGGTTTTCCCACAAAATCAATTTTCTTTTGAACACTTAAATTTCTTCCACCAAATCGCAGATATTGTGCTTTCCGCCCTGAAGCGTTTTTCTTTTTTTTGCTATTGGCTATTGGCTTCGATGTCATCCAAGAACTCTTTGAATTTCTTTTTTTTTTTTTTTTTTTTTGCAATTTGCTTTACGTAGCACCGACACAGGTAGGTCTTATGGCGACGATGGGACAAGAAAGGCCCAGGAATAGGAAAGAAGCGGCCGTGACCTTAATTAAGGTACTGATTAAAGTACAGCCCGAGCATTTGCCTGGTGTGAAAATGGGAAACCCCGGAAAACCATCTTTATTGATGCCAACAGTGGGGTTCTCCCGATTGCGAGCTCACAGCTGCGCGCCCCTAACTGAACGACCAACTCGCCCGGTGCTCTTTGAAGTGACGGTGCGTGAGTCCATGGGATCGAAGAAAATTTACCACTCGCACAACTGTTCCAATTACGTCTTTAAGTTTGGCGACTTTTGTACAGATTCCCTCCTTGTGTATCAAGCACTGGATCGCCGCCATTAGGGTAGTACTGCTCTCAGTCATTTTTAATTTTACATACCGGGCGAGTTGGCGGTGCGCGTAGAGGCGCGCGGCTGTGAGCTTGCATCCGGGAGATAGTAGGTTCGAATCCCACTATCGGCAGCCCTGAAGATGGTTTTCCGTGGTTTCCCATTTTAACACCAGGAAAATGCTGGGGCTGTACCTTAATTAAGGCCACGGCCGCTTCCTTCCAACTCCTAGGCCTTTCCTATCCCATCGTCGCCATACGTCGGTGTGACGTAAAGCCCCTAACAAAAAAAATGGATTTTACATAGCTGAGGGACCCCGTGCGTAGACTACGTAATGCAGGAGCTCCATCCGTCGTTACACTCGTCAACCGCTGCCATTTTAATCCCATTTACTCAAAACGCCCCCCCCCCCACTGCTTTGAAAATATCGAAACCGGTAGTGGTGTTTTTGAGAGCTACCAAGTCTGGGAAATCCTCGGTGAGCCGAATATCGTCATCTACCCTTCGAATGAAAATGACGAGCTGAGCTGTGTCCGCAATGTCGGTTGATTCATCGAGGGTGATGGAAAAGGATACAAAATTTGCTGCATTCTCCATAAATTGCTGTTCCATATCAACCGCCATATTGTCTATTCTGCGAGCCACAGTGTGAGGAGAAAGAAAGATTTTGTGAAATTTCTCAACTAGCTTCATAGGACAAATACATGCCGCCGCGTCCATTAGGCACTCATTGATTACATTCCCTTCCGCGAAGGGTTTCCCAGCTTTGGCAATTTGCGACGAACATTTGTAGCTTGTTCGTAACGTGGGTTCATCAACCTCACTCTCCTCAATCTCCTGTCAGACGAAAATACGGCAAGTCACAACTTTAGTGTTCTTCAAATAATTCAATTATTTATTCATTCCCGTTTGTAAACAAGCATTTAAAAATTAAAACAATAATACTTACAGAACAGTGCTGCTTGAAATTTTCTTTCAGTTCTTCCAACTTCGATTGGCAACTGGCGTCTGTTAAATCACCGTAATCATCACTGTGGTTGGCACTGTAATGCCGTTACAAATTGTGTTTTTAACACATATGATCTCAGTGGCACACTAAAAAATCGGCTGCTCTCTTCGGCCCGGCGGGCAGACCGCTCGCTCAGCTAGCCAAGCTCCTCCCACCACTACCGAAACTACTTTCCCCCAAAGCGCTCGGAGCACTGGCTTGGAGCGCGGCCAGAGCGCTAGCGCTCGGGGAGCGCTGTTTGGATGGCCCTGATCTAAACTAAAATTGCTGCAGACATACTATACTGTCTGGAAAAAAATTACGTTGGGTAAGACAATCATAGCACCCGGAGAGGATGATACTAAAAATAATCGAAAACGACGAATATTGCTGTCGTATCCATAGTTTTCGGGGTCGCTTAGATGAATACTGACACTCCGGATTCCTTTAAGTTGAATGTCATACCCCATCACATATCTCAACTAAACTCGGTATGGATATGAGTTACTATCCTGAAAATATACTTTATAGGTAAGACATCCCTGGGGGAGGGGTAACATGTAAAATAATCGAAAACAGCCTATATCAGTGTCGAATCCATAGTTTTTGGGTTCGCTGAAATGATTAGTGACATTCCGGATGCCGTTTAAGTCCATGTTTAGCACCCATCGGCATGCTGATTTAGAAGAGGCGATAAAGAAAACGTCCAAATTCACCGAGATTAACCTCGTTTATTATCTGCGCACATTTTAGCGATAGATTTACACCCTAATCCGGTCTAGAAAGCCAAGAATAACGGCCGAGAGGATTCGTCGTGCTGACCACACGACACCTCGTAATCTGCAGGCTTTGGGGCTGAGCAGCGGTCACTTGGTAGGCCAAGGCCCTTCAAGGGCTGTAGTGCCATGGGGTTTGGTTTTTACACCCTAATGCTGAATCGCTCGACCTCGGCAATCTTCGAGAGTCGTACTGGCAACCTTTGAAATACACTGACTGACAGAGCAAATGCAACACCAAGAAGGAGTGGTTCGATAGGGATGAAAGTTGGGGAAAAAACAGAGACGGCACGGACGAATAATTGATGTTTATTTCAAACCGATATGCAGTTTACACAATGCGCACGGCATCGACTCAGTAGGATGTAGGACCACCGCGAGCGGCGATGCACGCAGAAACACGTAGAGTTACAGAGTCAATAAGAGTGCGGATGGTGTCCTGAGGGATGGTTCTCCATTCTCTGTCAACCATTTGCCACAGTTGGTCGTCCGTACGAGGCTGGGGCAGAGTTTGCAAACGGCGTCCAATGAGATCCCACACGTGTTCGATTGCTGAGAGATCCGGAGAGTACGCTGGCCACGGAAGCATCTGTACACCTCGTAGAGCCTGTTGGGAGATGCGAGCAGTGTGTGGGCGGGCATTAACCTGCTGAAACAGAGCATTGGGCAGCCCCTGAAGGTACGGGAGTGCCACCGGCCGCAGCACATGCTGCACGTAGCGGTGGGCATTTAACGTGCCTTGAATACATACTAGAGGTGACGTGGAATCATACGCAATAGCGCCCCAAACCATGATGCCGCGTTGTCTAGCGGTAGGGCGCTCCACAGTTACTGCCGGATTTGACCTTTCTCCACGCCGACGCCACACTCGTCTGCGGTGACTATCACTGACAGAACAGAAGCGTGACTCATCGGAGAACACGACGTTCCGCCATTCCCTCATCCAAGTCGCTCTAGCCCGGCACCCTGCCAGGTGTGCACGTCAATGGTAGTCTTCTGAGCGGACGCCGGGAGTGCAGGCCTCCTTCAACCAATCGACGGGAAATTGTTCTGGTCGATATTGGAACAGCCAGGTTGTCTTGCACATGCTGAAGAATGGCGGTTGACGTGGCGTGCGGGGCTGCCACCGCTTGGCGGCGGATGCGCCGATCCTCGCGTGCTGACGTCACTCGGGCTGCGCCTGGACCCCTCGCACGTGCCACATGTCCCTGCGCCAACCATCTTCGCCACAGGCGCTGCACCGTGGACACATCCCTATGGGTATCGGCTGCGGTTTGACGAAGCGACCAACCTGCCCTTCTCAGCCCGATCACCATACCCCTCGTAAAGTCGTCTGTCTGCTGGAAATGCCTCCGTTGACGGCAGCCTGGCATTCTTAGCTATACACGTGTCCTGTGGCACACGACAACACGTTCTACAATGACTGTCGGCTGAGAAATCACGGTACGAAGAGGGCCATTCGCCAACGCCGTGTCCCATTTATCGTTCGCTACGTGCGCAGCACAGCGGCGCATTTCACATCATGAGCATACCTCAGTGAGGTCAGTCTACCCTGCAATTGGCATAAAGTTCTGACCACTCCTTCTTGGTGTTGCATTTGCTCTGTCAGTCAGTGTACAAATTATGAATCGCTTATGCATCGCCGTGCAACATCGGGCGTACACTTTACGTAGTAGTACTGTTGTTATTTACACAGCAAAGCCAAACTATAGAATTCACTCTAGGAATAACATTCGCATCCAGAAATGTTATATAATGTGTGTGTGACACAGTTGTTGGCTTAGGATAAGAAAGGTTTAGAAAATTCATATTGATCGATCATATTATCGATTCAATTCAGATTTCATTTCCATTCAGTTGGCAGTACTAACGGAACCGGGAGAGCTCCCTCAAACACGTACACAAATCTATCGCAAAAAAGTGCGCAGATAATACACAGTTTTCGGTGTCGCTAGGCTGATTAGTGACAGTCCCAGTAACAGTTGGAATCGTGTACATCGTATCGTCGCTCCGCCGGTAAAACGTTCTATCCCACAATACTCTTCCTGTCCATTATTCTCCTTAAGACTGGTCACGCCTCCCAGCCACATATGGATACGCAGTCCATCAGAACAATGTCCGTTGTGTTCGGTTTCCTGTGCCGATGAGTAAACGAAAATGAACCTTACATGCATTGTACACTAGGAGTGCGCAAATACGTAATGCAAACGTACATTCCTACAGCACGGTACAGTAAGGCGAAGTTTCCTTTACACATGGGCATAGGAAAATGAACACAAAAAAACTTGTTCTGATGGACTGCATATCCATACGTGGCTGGGAGGCGTGACCAATCTTAAGGAGAATAATCGACAGGACGAGTTTTGTGGAATACAACGTTTTATCGGTCTCGCGACGATATCTATAATGAGACGCGCAAATACATTTCGTTATGAATTATTGTTACTATTGTTTGAAAGGATCAACTACTTTCCAGATAATCTGGGCTGCCACAAGGAAATATTTTAAGGCGAAACAAAATAAATACAAACTAAAACGTAAAATTATGCACGCAACAACATTTCTAAATTTACAAATTTACGAAACAGTTCATAAACAAAAAATCAAAGTCACAAATAAAAACTAAAAAAAACCACTTGAAAAAGGTAATACAAGTCCTACATGTAAAAGTTGTGAAAGAGAAAATTACCAGAATTGTAGATGTACATGTTTACAGTATGTTCCAGAATAGTTCTCATCCAATATTCGTAGAAATACGAATTACTACCTCGAAAAGATACTGGAGAAGTAGTAAATCTTGGGGAGGGAATGACGTACAAAAATAATCGAGAATGACCAATATTAGCGTCCAATCCATAGTTTTCGTGGTTGCTGAGTTGCATTTTGACACTCTGGATGCCGTTTAAGAACCAGTTCAGCTGCGTAGGCTTAGCGAAAAGTGGTGATGAAGAAAATGTCCAAAATTACGAAGATTTTTTTGATTAACGAGAAACAAAATAATCTATAAGACGTGAAATTAAACATATAACAATAACTTTTTAAATAAAAAAATGTTCTTAATCAGTCTACGTCACAATAACGAAATCTAGAAAACTTATCTTCACACATAATTAACAGGTAATAATATAACTACAGATCCTCCGTGGCTCAGGCGGCAGCGCGTCGGCCTCTCACCGCTGGATACCGTGGTTCAAATCCCGGGGACTCCATGTGAGATTTCTGCTGGACAAAGCGGAGGCGGGACAGGATTTTCTCCGGGTACTCCGGTTTTCCCTGTCATCTTTCATTCCAGCAACACTCTCCATTATTTCATAGCATTTATCACTCATTAACTCATTAATAAATCATCTTGGGAGTGGCGACCCCATTGTAACAACAGCCTATATATGTTTCATTCATTAAATCCCTGACCCGGTCAAAGACTGGAAGACAGGCTGTAGGTTTTCAATATAACTACAAGTAAAGAATCAATAAAATGCGCCACTGTCGTTTTCAGATCGACAAAAATATGTAACCGAGGGGTAAGGAGAATTACGCACAACTTAGGACCAGGAGGTGTACCGTTCAATAAACTCTGTGATCGTCCTCAGTCTGTCTCCACTTTGTTCAACTTTATCGTACTTCACGTTCTTCCGTAGAAGAATATCAGTTTAACATGCCGCATAACGTTCGAATACAGGCATCTAACTTCGCATAAATTCATGAAGGAATCGTGAATCGATTACAAAATCCCATGCGAAGGACGGGTACATATGCTAGTAGAGTATATAAATTGATAAAGGAAACTTTCGCGTTCGGACGAACGTAGGCCTGCAGTAACTAAGAAAGAAATAATAAAATCATGATAGACCTCCACCACAGACCTACTAACTAAAGGATAAAAACAACAAAAAATCAAATCTTTAATTAATTAATTAATGCCGTCGTAACCGAGCAGATGTGATGATCTATGATAGGACTCGGAAGCTGGACCATCCGAAGATATGATTTCCTAAATCCGACATCAATCTTCGTTATCGAAATTGTGGTATTTTTCCCAAATATTTTCCAGTTATCAATTCTAGAAATACTTTCCTTGAAATGCTGGTCACCCTTCTAACTCATACTTCAAATTAACTGCAGGATGTTGAAGGATATTCCTAGCCGCTCAATAAGATTAATTTCAGTATTTCTTGCAAAATCTGATAAAATTACGTTGAAAATATATTGTTTAGCCTAATCGGATTATTTGGACAGTCAGGGAGTATTTTCTAAAAGGAATTCGATATAAATGACTATAATATTCATTGTATTCAATGGAATTAAAGTTTCCACATTCTCACTGTGAATAATTCAACACAGAAAAATTACTTCGAACTAATCACATGTAAATTTCGTCGGAATCCTCATACTAGCGATTAGAAAGTGCATCTAAATTATTCACTCGGGAGTATCTAGTATATTTTCTGTGGAATGAATACCTGACATTTTATAGACACAGATGCAGACAGTAAAGTTAGTACACTGTACTAATACACATGGGAGATCGTATTAGATTTAAATTGATAACAGTCTCTTTCGGAATTTAACAAAAAAGTAATCATGAAGTCATAAAGGCAGGTACGTTGCTTCCAAGTTATAACCATATTATTTGTTTGTGATAATACTAGGCAAAGCACATCATTAATCTGTCTCAAAAATTCGTATACTAACCTTTACGCCATTCTAACCCTCAATAGTAAAAGTATAAAGAATGCCGCCACTAATATTGGCGAACTAAAAGCCCTAATATGCAGATGATATAATAATAGTAATGTGTGTATGTGCGCTCAGAACTAGTAAAATGCTTCGATTTCATTACTTCATTCATGCATTCATTCTAATAGAATTGCCTATATGTACTTTATAATGTATTTTTAGTTCGTTTTGTCAGGAATATCTGTTGTGCAGACAGTAAAGTTAGTACACTGTTACTACAGTCAGTATCGAGAGAATATTTAGTAAATATGCAATTTTCTAAACAAACAAAATTCAGTGGAATTGTGGCTCCGAAATATTGCAGAGATTTTTAATAGAAGTTGAGGGAATTTCACATTAGTTACTTGGCAATCGTGGGCTTCTCTTTGCAGTTGTAAGGAGAGGCTCAGCGTCGGCACGTTTGTAACTGTACTTGGGGCCATTATTAGCCATTAAAACCCACGTCCACGTGGGGACCACCTACACAGAGAAACAAAAGAATTGATATGGGTGGGTGATAACTGCGGATAAGACACCCACTAATTCTAGGTACAGCAATAATAATTATAAACGAAAAAGAAAGGGACGACGAAACCCATGACAAGCGAGATGAATAACATTTTCAACCGACAATGCATATTCTTATTAATACATTTAAAAGTTATTTTTGAATTCTCAGGAAGATTCATCAAAAGGGAAAATAAATTTAAGGAATATAATGTTATAGTTTTGCACATACTGCATACATACTACATCATAATGATGATCAAGCTTAATTTACCAAGTATAACGCTACAGTATTTAACTCAGTACATATCTTTATATTTGGACAATTTTCACTAATTATTTCCTTTCTGCTAGTGATTTAACGTCGCTCTAACACATGAAAGGTTTTCGGCGACGCAAGGAAAGATCTAGGATTGCGAAGGTAGTGGCCGCTGTCGTAATTAAGGTACAGTAGCAGCAATTTACCGATGTGGAAATGATAAACCACGTCACTCACGAATTAGGTTTTGAAAATGCTAATGAAAATCCAGATTCAAATGCAATGTGTGCAGCTTCATCAAGAGATGTTACTTAATGTCCACAGCGTAGCTTACCAGTGATGCTAATCAATCTCTGGTACTTAAACCATAGTCACAATATTTCAATGAATCTGAATTCATTTCTAACATACTGGTGACAAAATATATAATCCCCTCTCTGTTTGTCTTTCACAGCGATATTGAGCTGAAATTTGTAGCAGATATACGTATAAATTGTTATCTATTCTTCACAACGAAAATACAATGAAACTCTCACAACCATGAATTTTGTACATTTTAAAGGAAAATGTGTTTCTTTGTGTGAATTCTTTGTGCCATATTCACCATGTTGACGAGCACATCTTGGCAAGATGTTGAACTACAGCAGGGCCTATATCAATCCTTGAGTTCTGCGTCCTCCACAGCAATACCGAGGAAACGAAAACATTTGGAAGGCTGTACTTGGTAAAAGATATGTAGCAGGATACAAAAACAATACAATAATAACCATCATATTTGAACTGTTTAGTGAAAAATAGTTTCTTCTGGAGAGGTGAATGAATCAACTCCTCTATTCTACGTATAAAACGATACTCTAAAAGCGCGAGATAGAACGAATACCCCCTCCCCAACTCCGTATCAGGAAAGGGGACTAAGTGGTAGACATACAGTACATAGGGACGAAAGAGTGACATCTAAAAACTTTTGATCGTGGATGCGTCGTTCTAGGAATTTCCATGGTAGAGATATGATTCGGGCATTTATTGCATGCTTGGTTCTTTCTTGATGGAATACCTCTCATTCAGTGAGGTGAATTTGTCATTTTGTTATACGTAGAAATATTAATATCATCTACTGGCATAACACTCAACAATGTCCTTCTGCCCACTTCGAAACTGTCGCGTATGGAGTGCGATATGAGGATTAAAGCTTCGTTGTAGATGACTGACAACACGTACTGCAGTACATTTACTACCTGAGCGAGTTTTCCCCGTCATCATGTTAGCAAAACCATCAGTGTCAGTCAACGAACACAAAATAAGATAACGTAGAATGTTTCATCAGCATGCTGTCAGAGTTGAAGCCAACGGCAGGCGTGGCTGCCAAATTACTTGGGCCAAAACGAGATAGGCAGGGTGCTGTCTATTGTTGATCAGTTTACGAAGATTAAAGTAAATACAAGAATTTCATGTTATGATTTGAGTTTACTCAGATATTGAAATGTGTTGCTACAAAATGGAAGGAATGCACTCAGGAGAAGAAAACCAACAATTTACATATCGTCGCTCGACCGGTAAAAGGTTGCATTCCACAAAGCTCTTCCTATCAATTATTCTCCTTAAGACTGGTCACGCCTCCCAGCCACGTATGGATTTGCAGTCCATCAGAACAAATTTTGTTGTGTTCATTTTCCAATGCCGATGTGTAAAGGAAAATGAACCTTATAGTACCGTACTGTAGGAATGTACGTTTGCATTACGTATTTACGTACTCCTAGTGTACAGTGCATGTAAGGTTCATTTTCGTTTAATCGTCTACATAGGAAAACGAACACAACGGACATTGTTCTGATGGACTGCGTATCCATATGTGGCTGGGAGGCGTGACCAGTCTTAAGGAGAATAATGGATAGGAAGAGTATTGTGGGATACAATGTTTTACCGGTGAAGCGACGATATAAATAACAGGAAATTCAAAATGACAGTAACAGCACGATTTCATATCTACGCTGTTCTCGACACCTGTTCAGTCCGTCTTAAAATATTCTAGCCTATGACCCAAAATTAATTTCAAACTAAGAAGGAATGTAAATAGTACAGATCCCAACTATGCTTCTCAAACTCAGCAATGGAGAACTGGGCCAAAATGCATTACTGAGACTACCAAACCGGATTTTTTAAAAAGGACTTAGCCAAGGAGGGCTTACTGGAGGTTATAAGCACTCCATGGAATATTTACAACATAAACTAAACAGAAAGTGGCAATAAACACGTGAAAGTCCACTCAACTTTAAAACATTCACAGATACATATTTGTAAAACCAACAGATCCCTTGAATTTATTTTCTGAGAAAGCCCCGAAAGTTGGTTCTTAAAGTGTAATTTGAACACACAATTCACTGTAAAACTGTTGACCTTGGTAATATTGTTCTTGTTGTGTACTTCAATGTAGGATTTTGTAGTGTACTGCAATCTGAACATTAACATATTTCACTTGTATCAGTGCCATTATAATGACACTCATGCATGCACGTGCTACAGACGCACAAGCACCTGCACATGTCCTATCTTCATTGTGTAATTATAAACCCCTCCTGCCTACACTACAGCTTATTGTACAATACTTATTTGGTTTTACTTCGCATGCAAATGAATTAATTTGTTTAGGAAAATAGCAGAATTTAATATCATCAATCGAAAGGTTTTGAAAATTTCAAAAGGTGAAAAATTAACGTGGGTTAGATTTTAATTTTTGTGTGATGTTCATGAAACAATAGGCCTTCATTGTCCTGTTGAATTTCCCCTCTTCATCCTTCGGGCATGCCACCTCGCAGTTTCGATAAATGTTGGATGCGACGTAATATTATTGTCCTCGATCTAAATACTAATGTTGATTTGTGAAATGGAACGAGACTGGCTGTGGTAAAGCTAGATAAAAATATTGGTCATGCAGAAGTTCTGATGGGCTCAGCTTCAGAACAAACGTGTTTAATTCCAAGAACATATTCATATATGATGTACTTCCTTAAACGGAGGAAATTTAGCCTTCCTTGTCACAATCAACAAGCCACAGAGACAAACTGGGATATATCTCTCAACTCCGGTGTTTATGTAGCTATCTATGGTTTATGTAGCTATCTAAAGAGTTCGCATATCCATACGCGCCAACTACACTCAATGTGGTCCATAAGCAAATTTCGTAGTACCTGTAATATTTCTATGCAATGGACATGTACGTAACATGTGAAGTGTAATTTTTATTCATAAGAAAATTAACATGTTCATTTCAATTTTCCAATAATATTTTACTTAAAAACTTACTAACTTTGCCTATCGATGACAGGCTTACAAGTTACAATAACATGGTTTTAAAATGTGAAGCGATATCTTAGAAAGAGCACAATTATATACATATATATATATATAGATAGATAGATAGATAGATAGATAGATAGATAGATAGATAGATAGATGCCCTTATTGGTGGCGAAGTTAGAGCTCAAGGCCCTCTCTTACACTTAACCACTAGAAGAGTATACATTTAAATAATTACAAATAATAAATAAACCAAATCATATTAATAGCAATAATATGTTCATTCTTTCTTCCAGCCAATTTGGTTAAAATTCATATATTTATATTAAGACCTAATGAGACAGGGGGCCCTCTCAAAGAAAACTAAAACTGTAACAGATACAATATAACAGATTAAAAATTGATAAATTATGTATGGAAGTAAAGTTTTAGTTTTCTTAGAGGGGCGCCCCCATGTTTCATCAGGTCTTAATGTAAATATATCGTCGCTTCACCGGTAAAACGTTGTATCCCACAATACTCTTCCTATCCATTATTCTCCTTAAAACTGGTCACGCCTCCCTGGATACGCAGTCCATCAGAACAATGTCATTTGTGTTCGTTTTCCTATGTCGAAGATTAAACGAAAATGAACCTTACATGCATTGTACACTAGGAGTGTGTAAATACGTAATGCAAACGTACATTCCTACAGTACGGTACTGTAAGGTTCATTTTCCTTTACAGATGGGCATAGGAAAATGAACACAACAAAATTTGTTCTGATGGACTGCATATCCATACGCGGCTGGGAGGCGTGACCAGTCTTAAGGAGAATAATTGATAGGAAGAGCTTTGTGGAATACAACCTTTTACCGGTCGAGCGACGATATGAATCTGAAAATATATAGCTTAAGAAGAGAATTATATTTCTCGAAACATGTATTGAAATGAAAATCCACAGCCGGTTTCCAGTCATTCGACTGGGTCAGGAATGGAATGAATGAAGCCCCCATCTAGCAGCGAGGATAGGAATCGTGCCGGCTGCCGAAGCCTGTCGCACTCCTCTGGGGCAATGATTAATGAATGACAGATGAAATTAAATGATATTGGAGAGTGTTGCTGGAACGAAATATGTCAGGGAAAACAGGAGTACTCCGAGACAAAATCTGTCCCTCCTCCGCTTTGTTCAGCACAAATCTCACATGTAGTGACCGGGATTTGAACCACGGAACCAGCGGTGAGAAGCCGGCGCACTGCCGCCTGAGCCACGGAGGCTCTAGAAACATGTATTATATGTTCTAATGTGTGAAATGTAAATACATTTCAATATTATAGTATTGACTAGGCAGATTACCCATAGCTCTAATTACTGTGATTAAGTCAATACGGACACAATACTGGCCATTATGGTCAAGATTATTATTAATTCCTGGAACTCTCACACCACATACAACATTATCCTCCAACAGGATAACACGCAGTTTCCCGTACACGGAAGATGCCATCCACCTTCGTCGGAGAGTGTTCCTTAAGGGCTGCACCAGGCTAGTAATAGCCACACGAAGATATTATTATTATTATTATTATTATTATTATTATTATTATTATTATTATTATTATTATTATTATTATTATTATTAGAACTAAAACATGTTTAGAGTTTGAACTAGAATATAAATTCAACCTGTTTTAGGTTGTACAGATTTATCAGCAAGGATTAGGCTACATTACAGTATTTCATTTCATTTTACAGTGGTTATCAGATCCTCCACACGCAGGGATATGTCAAACAACGTACTGTATCAGGTATCATATACCCTTCATCAAAGATGAGGGTAATAATACAGCTGTGCCTCTAAAACTACCCAAGAAACATGTTCGTTAATCCTGGCGGTGTGGTGCAAGTAAACCGTAGCAACTCTACTCTTGTGAGCGAGATAGGCCACGCAACCAGAACTAATGAACTTTTTATCTGGCGCCTGGATAATGCGCGCGGATCGTCAAGCCATGCAAATTCTGCACGAACAGGAGGGCCGGGCCTGCTTTAATTAAAAGTGGAGAGTGCTTGCGGTGGAGAACATTTAGAGTACACTCTGATCCACACGTTAAAGAGCCTTCGTTTGCTTCTGTTTATTCCAACAGCCTAATAGCAGTTCTGTCAACAATACCGTTGCTCTTGCCATGATTGTGGGGGATCTACAGTTCGTAATTTACGGTGGATCAGTGAAAGAATGTCGGAATCATGATTCCAAGTTCGCTGGTTCGATACGGCGGGGGTCGATTTTCGAAGTGTGGAGAAAAGTTTTCGTACACAAGCCATTGTTCGCTCGTTAAAAAATAAATGAACTCGGCCACAAGAGCCAAAGAGTAGAATCCCGCTTTCACTTGATAGACGGCAGTACGATCGGAATCTCCAAATCGGTTGACTAGTTGCCCAAATGACACCACTTCAGAAAGTCTATAAGTCGGCAACACCGAGCGAGTTGCTGTGAGCTTGCTTTCGGGAGATATTGGGTTCGAATCCCACGGTCGGCAGCCCTGAGGATGGTTTTCCGTGGTTTTCCCATTTTCACACCAGATTAATGCTGGGGCTGTAAGTTAGTTAAGGCCACGGCCGCGCCCTTGGCACTCCTAGGCCTATCCTATTCCATCATCGCCATAAGACCCATCTGTGTCGATGCAACGTAAAGCAAAGGGAAAAAATGTCGGCGGATAAAGCCGTACGATTATTCTTATTCTTCTTCTCTTCTTCTTCTTCTTCTTATTATTATTACATATCGATGGAGGTTTTTAAAACCTTAAATACATTAGGCCTATAGCCGGGCTGAGTGGCTCAGACGGTTGAGACGGTGGCCTTCTGACCTCAACTTGGCAGGTTCGATCCTGTCTCAGTCCGGTGGTATTTGAAGGTGCTCAAATACGTCAGCCTCGTATAGGTAGAGTTACTGGCACGTAAAAGGACTCCTGCGGGGCTAAATTCAGTCACCTCGGCGTCTCCGAAAACCGAAAAAGTACTTAGCAGATCGTGAAGCCAAGAACATTATTATTATTATTATTAAAAACATTATACTGTAGGAGTGTGTAATTTCACCACGCAAACAACATCCCTACAATACTGTATGGTAAGGTCCATTTTCTTTGTTCATTTGAGGTTACCTGGGCGATGAATTGGTCCTCCTCCTCAGTTGTATCTCCCGACCAAAAGTCTCACGCTCCAAGTCACTGCTCTTGAGGCGGCAGAGGTGGGATCCGTTGCGGTGTCCGAACACTATTTACGCAGGTAGTCTGGAGTAATTGCTGCAAACGGGCCGATCTTAAACCCCTTCGTGACTGCCATAAGGTTCTATTCTTAATATTCATCACGAGACTCCTTAAAAATCCGATGAATTCATAACGTGTTATCGAGCATTGGGACGTACGAGGTTTTAAATATAGCCAGTGATACATAGGCAAAAGTGTTTTTATTTCTGGGAAATACAAATTTCCAAGCAATGTGAACAAATAATACAGCCCAGTGAAGTAGTATAGGTCTAATTTGTTGAATATCTGGCTGATTTGGACACTTCTTTTATTTTGAGGTAGTTAGGGAACAAACACAGAAGGAAGAAGTTCAGCTTGTCATAGCTATATTTGAATTCGTTAGAGCCAGGTGATTTTTACTGGGTTTTATAATATGTTATGTGTACAATTACCTTATTTTATTATACCATTAGTGCCTCAATTTTGCACAGGAAAGAGGGTGTGTTAGTGTGGCAGTAACCTTTTGAAAGCTGCGGTTGTTGGATTAAAACACTTTTAAATTGCAACCGAGTATTCATGATTGAATCTCAAGTTAATAATAATAATAATAATAATAATAATAATAATAATAATAATAATAATAATAATAATAATAATAATAATAATAATAATAATAATAATAATAATAATAATAATCGTATGGCCTCAGCTGCCGTGTGCAGACATTTGAATTTGATGCCATCTGGCTGCCTCCTCGTCAATTTCGACGTTCCGTTTTACTGTAGGCCCACTAGATGGCAGACTGAGTTAACTGAATCTCTCTTGGGCGTTTGTGGCTGAGATTTAATTAATTTTGTCTGGTGAACTCCAAATGTGCCAAGAGGGATCTTTTACATGCCAACGTCGTACGACCGATGTGTCGAATGGACTTGTTTCCGCCCTTCAAATGTCTGACTACCTTTGCCGGGCTTGAACCCGCTATCTTGGGACCGGGAGGACAACACTCTACCACTGGTCCACAGAGGCAGCAATCACAAATTCTTGAACACAAAAGGTGAGCGAATTAATTTGTCCGGTAACGTTACCAATTAGGTGAACATTCCGCCTCTCGGTGATCTTGGCCTGACAATCATATTGTATTACCCATTTTGTAATAACAGCCACCAATTTCAAACCACTATCATCAGATGGGAAAGTCAATAGCTAAGCTATTGTTCTAAACACTGCTTAACTGTAAAGATGAAACAAAGATGATGTTTAATTAAATTTCTTTCTTTCTTAATCTGCTTACCCTCCAGAGTTGCCTTTTCCCTCGGATTCAGCGAGGGATCCAACCTCTACCACCTCAAGGGCAGTATCCTGGAGCGTGAGACATTGGGTCGGGGAATACAACTGGGGAGGATTGCCAGTACCTCGCCCAGGTGGCCTCATCTGCTATGTTGAAAAGGGGCCTTGGTGGGGGATGGGTAGTTTGGAAGGGATAGACAAGGTAGAGGGAAGGAAACGGCCGTGGCCTTAAGTTAGGTACCATCCCAGCATTTGCCTGGAGGAGAAGTGAGAAACCACGGAATACCACTTCTAGGATGGCTGAGGTGGCAATCGAACCCACCTCTACTCAGTTGACCACCCGAAGTTGAGTGGACCTCGTTCCAGCTCTCGTACCACTTTTCAAATTTCGTGGCAGAGCCGGGAATAGAATCCGGGCCTTCGGGGGTAGCAGCTAATCACACTATCACTACACCACAGAGGCGGACATGTTTAATTAAATACGGGTTTTAAAAGTAGCCTTACACATTTGCATTGCTGTTCTCCAAAGAGGTTATAATTCTCCAATATTTCAACTTATTCACTGAATCAGGTTTTTTTTCTATTTTTGATTAGTTATTAACTTATATTAACTTACTTTTTGCGATTCATTCTTCACTTTTGTCCTTGACTAATGGAAATCTTTCTTTGAAGGCTATCGCTTTAGTGGGGTCAATGACCTCGCAAGCACCGCCTGCATATACATTGCGCACGATAACATGAGAATGTTGTGTGTTGAGGTGTAAAGGGTTGTTTAATGGAGTTTGTGTACCGCACATAATATTCCTCTGTTTATATGGAACGAGGAAGATGTGCGCTAGCAAACATCAGCATATATGAGCTCACGTTCAAAATCACAATGCGAACGTTATTGGTTTCATGAAGGGTAGGGAAGGGATGCTGCGACACGGGACAGCCGTTAAGGGCGCGCTCTGGCCCTTACTGCCTTAACGAGATTCACTATTTACACGGCGAGTCTGGAGTAATTGCTACAAACGGACCGATCTTAAACCCCTTCGTGACTGGCATAGGGTTCTACTCTTAACATTCATCACGAGACTCCCTAAAAACCCGATGAATTCATAATGTGTTATCGAATACTTACTCTTTCACCGAAGAATTCTTCCGGCGCCCGACATAATGGACACGGTTAATTCCTCAATAAAAATAGCGAATACATATATATAAGTCAATTCAAGCACAATTTCGGGATACTTCAGCGAGGACCAACGCTATTCATGCTCTGGTAGGCCTATAGCCTACAAAAATTTCACCTGGTAAAGAGTGCGATCAATGATTTAAATTTCATATTATGTATAGTATAAGTATTTCCAAAGAGCTTTCTAATCAGCCAATAGCATTTATTAGTTATATTTTAGCTCCCAACTCTAACTGAAATAGGCCTCGTCTACTAATAGGCTACATTTTCGTTCATAAGTAATAGGTCTAAGTTAAATCGTGTCCTAATCCTGAGGAGGTGCAGGTCTTTTCGTGCACATCCCAATGAAGGTGATCAGCACGTGCTATTTTATCCACATACCAGCCCTCTTGCCATTCATAAATATCTGGAAATACCGAGAATCGAAACCGGACCGCAGAGGACAGCAACTAATAGTTACGCTACGAAGGTGGACATGTCGCGGTAAAAAGCAATCGTGTTCGAATATTAAAGTTGGTGACTTTTTCAACTCTTCTGTCTTAGAGAGCATTACAATACCATGATATTATCAGGAGTATCTGATCCTTTGTCATCGCCAATTTAAAGAAAAATTGATAAATTCTTTCCTCTTCGTCGTGACATTTACTAGACATCTCACCTACTACCTATCATTCCATGAACAAGATGACATGACTTTAGAAACAATAGGCCTAGAATCTACAACGGTTGGGAAATAGCCTTCGCATAATAAATAATGTAACCTGTAAACGAAGAAGAGTAATCTAGAATACCATCATAAAAACAAACGACATAAGCCACGCACACACTTACAATGTAAATGCAAGATGATAATTGTAAGCGTCAGTGTAGGGAAGTGAGTTAATTCAGGAGGCATCGACAATACTGAACATATTGTTCAGTGGTTTTCCATTATTTTAACACCAATCAGATACTCAGATCAGGTCCATTTCTGGTTACATATAGTGTTTACAGTGCAAAATGAATACCTGCACGCGATAGCTGAGGCCGTACACTTGATATTATTATTATTATTATTATTATTATTATTATTATTATTATTATTATTATTATTATTATTATTATTATTATTATTATTATTGCCACCCCTCTGGTCGTGGTGTAGGAGTAGCGTGCTTGCCGTCTCCGGGTTCGATTCCCGGCCAGTCCAGGGATTTTACCTGGATCTAAGTGCTGGTTCGAGGCTCACTCAGGCTACGTATGTACAATTGTGGAGGTATCCGAAGGTGAGATAGCGGCCCCCGTCTAGAAAGCCAATAATAGCGGTCCAGAGGATTCGAAACGCTGAGCACTCGACACCTCGTCATCTGCAGGCCTCCGGGCTGTGTAGCGGCTGTTTGGTAGGGCAAAGCTCATCAGGATTCTTATGCTATGGTGTTTGGTTTCAATTATTATTATTAGAGTCCGACTCCTTGGCTAAATGGTCAGCGTTGAAGCCTTCGTTTCAGGGGATTCCGGGTTCGACTCCCGGCTAGGCCGGTGATTTTAATCGCATCTGACTAGTTCTTCTGGCTCGGGGACTGGATGTTTGTCTTTGTCCCAACAGTCTTCTCTTCTTATTCAAACAACACACCAAACTACAACCACCATACTAAAACGCAAATGTGATTACATCCCTCCACATACGGTTGGCGTCAGCAAGTGCATCCGGTCGCAGGGCCAAATCCACATGTGTGATATAGTTCTCCCCACGATCCCATAGATGTGTGAAAAGCGGTAGAAGAAGAAGAAAAATTATTATAACTTAGACCTTATGTAATGAGTTTCTTATCAATTTGTTTCGTCACTTATAGAGATCTTGTTTCTCGTCTACTTTATTGTTAACTATTTTACCTTTTCATGAAATTTTATGTAGCCTTCTCTAACTCATAACCTTTTCAGGTTACCTGAATACTAATTAATATTGCTATCTGCTTTACGTCGCACCGACACAGATAGGTCTTATGGCGACGATTAATTAATAGTTATACGAGATTGCGTTACTTTAAGGTGTAGAGATTTGGACTTTGTACACAATTAGGGGAACATCTTTTGTAACGTCTGGTATGTAAACGTTAATTTGGTAGATGGGATTCCAATGGTCGTACAGCAAACCTTGAGACCTTAGCTACTCAGTGTGTGTCAAATGGAAGTTGTACTCCAACTGTGGGCGTAGCCATGCATTGAACTGTCAGATGACCCCTCAAAACAAAGTGAATAGTGGTGCGTTCGTGTGTCGTTGTGAGGTACACAGACTACTGCGGTCATTTGAGCACGTTGTACGTAAACCAGCACATTCCATGAAACAACGAGGTTCAAGTCGCAAGGGCCGTCACTTTGATCCAGGAATGATGGACTTTTCGTCGTATTGCTGTGGATTTTAATGTCTCTCCGTCAGTTATTCAACGCTTGTGGAATCGCTACAATGAGACAGGCCAGTTCACAAGGGGGTTGGACAAGGTAGCGGACTCATGACAACCCCACAGGATGACCGATATCTGACCATCTGTGCGTTGCGGCGTCGTTTGGCAACTGCCGGAGAACTGCCACAAGACCTCAGGAGGGTCACTGGAGTCACGGTGTCTGACCAGACAGTAAGGAACAGGTTAAGAGAAGTGTTCTTACGACCCAGGCGTCCTGTTCGAGTGCCCCGTTTAAAGCAGCAACATCGCGCAGCTCACCTTCTGTTTGCCCGTAGCCACGTCAACCTGGTAACTTCGCCAATGGAGACCTGTGTTTTTCACAGACGAGTCCAGATTTCCCCTGACGCAGAGTGATGGACGTCAACGTGTACGGAGACACCGTGATGAGCGGTACATGCCAAATGTTGTCGAGGAAGGCGACCAATTCGGACAAGGTTCTGTGATGGTATGGGGTGGCATCAGTATTGATGACCGTACGGATCTTGTCGTCGTCCGGGGTAATCTTACCGCTGCGGGGTACTTTGGCAGATACTACTACAACATGTGTTGGTTGCTGCATACGGTGTTGGGCCTGAATTCGTACTAATGCACGATAATGCCAGGGCTCATGTAGCGCCCATCACCAGAGCTGTCTTGCGAGAACTGGACATTCAAGCGATGAAATGCCCAGCAGTGATTCCCGACCTTAATCCCATCGAGCATATGTGGAATAGGCTTGACAGATGTGTTCGTGGGCGTCCTTTTCCCCCACAGACTCTCCAAGACCTCGTACAGGCTCTCATTGAAGAATGGGACCTGATACCGCAACGTGGCCTCCGTCGACTTATACGGAGCTGTGATAAATGTTCGTGGAAGACATAGACCATACTGAAGCCCTCCAACTGTGATAAAAATCCACCCACGAGGACTGTTATCACTTTCTTTTCGTCCTTATTTGGACATTTCCGTTTGTGTTCTGAAAATAAACGCGAATCCATCGATGTTCTTTTGTATACTTCAACGGTAAAGAATGAAGGTTTAGTTGGTTTGGGTCTGAGATTGTTTTGTGGAGTATGGCATACGTTAAAAAACATGTTCCCCTATTATTTCTTAATTGTGCAGTAATACACATTTATGTATCTAGAAGATTTTCAAATGTGGCTATAGAGAAGGATAGACCACTCAAAATTTCAACTGTCCAACATAATAGCAACTCTTTGTCGATCAGCGGTAGAGTGTCGGCCGCTGGATCTCGACATCACGGGTTGAAACACAGCAAAGAGTCAGATTTTTAAAGGGTGAAAGAAGTCTATTCGAAATTTGGTGTTGAGTTGTAGAAGATCTCTGATGACACGATTTGGTGCTTACAAATGACACGTCGGCCAGCTCGAATGAAGTCAAATCAAAATCACTGCACAAATAATAATAATAATAATAATAATATACAAGAAGAAAACCATCTCCAGACGAGCTAAACTAAGTCACTACAATACGGAATGTCTGTATGCTAGTGAATGCCTCCAAATGACAGGGAAAGCGGTACTGAGAGAAGCTGAGAAATTCGAAAGAAAGATCCTTCGCAAAATAATGGGCCCAAAGATTGTGGATGGACAGTGTATGTTGCGAGGAACGGAAGAACCTTACCGCGACAATGAAAGGCTGAGTCCATGAGGAAACGGAGACTTAAATTCTATGGGCATTTATTTAGAATGGATGAGAAGAGACTAACGAAAAGGATTTTCACAATACTAGACAGCAGACCTAAAGTGTCGGACAAATGGTTCAGGAAGGTGAGAAAGGATCTCAAACAGGTGGGACTAAATTCAGAAGACATCTCAAACCGAACTAAATTTATGATAGGTCAGTGATCGACAAGTTTCAGGGATTCCATGATGAACCAAAAAGTAACCGTGGGTCGACGCAAGAAGGAAGACAGGCTACCAGAGAAAGGATGCTAAAGTTTTGAGCTGTGAAGAAGGCTTCCAGAAACATGTAACTGTTACCTAACGTGGTCTCTAATAGCCGTAAACGAAAAATATATATGTATAATAATATTATTTTCCAAACAATCCATACCGTACTCATAATCTTCTGCAGCTCAGTGCAGATATCCATGCTGTACTTTAGCTGGAATTGTGCATCAAAAAACTGGTGGGGAATCAGTCTTAGTGTTTCCATCATTAGCCTATTAGAACAACGAGAGCTCTAACCTCATACCAAATCTGTCTTACTACATTTACCAATGCCAGATATTTGTGGACTTTATCCCTGATTTTCTTCTGGGAATTCTCAGGAGCTGGGCTTGCAATGTCTATCAGATGTCACCTTTGACGTCTTTCGTGTCAGCAGGCCCTGTAAGTTCAGTTTGGTCTTGACTCGTTCTGTCAGTCTGTACCTTACTGTCTCAGGCTGCTGGGGATAGTATCTACAGTAGGGTTTATGATCAGTGAAAAGACCTACGTGAAAACATTATTATTATTATTATTCATCTCTGTGTGAAAGTGAGGCAAAATACCTATTTTCAGAGTTAAAACATTGTAGGCCTACAAACAATTCGAAACCGTAGTAACATTCAATGATCCGGCAAATTAGCAAGTAGCGAAAATTAAAATATTAGTGTGTCCATCGGGCATATTAACTTGGCTTGGACCGAGCAAGTGGCTACGTGGCTTGGGTCATGAATCTGTCAACTTTCATTCGAAAGGTAGTGGATTTGAACCCCACGGTCGACAGACTTAAAGATGGTTTCCTCTGATTTCCCATTTTCACACGAGGAAAATGCCTGAACTGTACGTCAATTAAGACAACGGTCAGTTATTCCCCACTCCTAGCCCTTTCATCTCGCATCGTCGCCATAAGACTCATCTCTGTCGGCGCGACGTAAAACATATTCTAAAAATAAAAATGTTTGCTTGGATTTGTATACAGTAGTGTAGCCTATGCCGAATTCAAGTCAATATCTGCTACTATGAAGGAAACAATATCTAATATGAAACAAAACATTCATAAAATGAGGGAAACGGAGAGAGATAACGTATTTCTCGCTGATTTGACACCCAAATATACAACAGAAGGAATTATCTTTCTGCTTAAACTACAGCATTTCCTCTCGTAGGAATAAGGCTGTTATTGTCTTCTTTCGTGACAGAGTCTTTCAGCAGCGCGCAGAGTTGTTTATTGATCTAGTTGAGAAATGAACTGAGTGGCAAGTTCAACCCACACACATCTATATACACCAAGATACCGTAAGATTTACTGCTGTTTTCTTTTGTGGTGTTTCAATATCTTAGAGCCTTATCACACTCTGTCTTCGTTCGTATAGAAGGGAATGAAATGAAGAAAACGTTGGATAAAAGAAAGCAAAAATCATAAAACGTGCCAGAGGCTGTATAGGCCTATGTGTGGTTGGAGGTGGTGGATAAGAATACAAACAGAGTCAGGGCTGGGGTTGCTAGGCCAGCCGGAGTCCATTTCCTTCGCACATGACCTGACTGTGAGAAACGCACTCAACATTATGGCCGTTGTTCTACCCCCTTATCACACGCAGGCATTCTCCTACACACCCTCCCCTTCCAAGTTACATTATGGTGAAGTTACCCCTTTTTTCTTAACACCCTCTATGACACACCGTCAGCTAAAGTGAGACAGCGAGTAATAATTCGCTGTGGATTAGGAAAGGGTGAAAGGGGCCTGACGACTAAGCTAAATGACATAAAGAGCCCCTATCGCAAATTAGTGGTTCTGATATATGGTTGATGAGAAAGCACACATTACAGCTCCCGGAACGTTAGCTTCACAAATAATATTTTATCATCTCGAACTAACAGAGATGAAACATATCACAAGATTAAAATGTTTTTTTCTAGCATCGTCGTGCGGAAGCAAACCAGCGTTGAAGCATCACATGGCAGTAGACTTATCAGAATGAATGTACTATGTTAGAAGTAGGTCTAGCTTACCTAAAGAAAATGACCCTTTATGTCTGAATTCATATAAGCTATCATCGCTATCACCGCGAATGTGACAATGTTCTTCCTATTCATTATTTCCCTTAGAACTGGTCACGCCTCCCAAAACATATGCAGTCAATCAGCGCAATTTTAGTTGAGTTCATTTTCCTATGTGCGTGTGTAAAGAATAATGAACCTTAAATACATAATACTCTAGGAGTGGGTAAATATCAAACATACATTCATACAGTACGGTACAGTAAGGTTCATTTTCCTTTACAAGCGCGCATAGGAAAGTGAACTGAACGAAAATTGTTCTGATGGACTACGTATCAATATACGGCTGGGAGGCGTCACTAATCTTAAAAGAAATAGGAAATAGGAAGAGCATAGGCACATTCGATGTTTTGGCACAACAGCGACGATATAAGATTTATATTTGTCTGTCCGAAATCGAATAGCGAAGGCTGGAACTATTCGATCCGAGGCTTTTCAATATTACAATAATGTTACGAATTAAACACGGTCTGTTTTATCGAATGAAGGATAGCTAAATTCGTACACGCACATATACACACAGAATTGAGATTGAATGACAATAATTTCCTAATTTGTGGCTATTTGCAAAGATCCTGTCCTCCTCACGGCAGGTAGTCTGGCTCGATGGTATTACCTCAGACGGGCGATAATACTTATTGACAGGCCTCATTTTCCTGTAGTTCCCACTGCCGGTCACTCCTCATAGCAACTTCACGCAGACAGGTTCGAACACACAAAAAACTGTTGACAATCACGATGCGAATGTCCCATGGATCGACTCCAGATGAGTTCGGTAACTCACATAATCAACACAGTCATTTCACATGGCCGGTCCACACAGTGAACTACTCAACCCTAACAACTGAACAGGGTCACATATCAACAATGAAAATAGGAAACCACGAAAATACATCTTCAGGGCTGCCGACAGTGGGGTTCGAACTCACTATCTCTCGAATACTGGATACTGGCCGCACTTAAGCCACTGCAGCTACCGAATTCGGTAGACAGTACTAAGTACTCCATGGCAGTACACACACACAGTAGTTCACTACGCCGTACTTCAACACCATTCCAATACAACGATACTCGGACACTGACTCGGGTGGGACACCCTCCACACCAACTCTGACGAGAACCATCACAGCAGTAGCTGTCCAACTCGCATGTACTCACTGTCTGTTCGCGGCTAGCCTGTTTTAAATCCACAATAACGGAGTTCCACACTTTTCGGGGTGCGACCGGAGTGAGAAAATTCTGGTTACTCCTTCCAGAAGGTCCAAGAGAAACAAGACTAAGAAAACAATACAGAAGACTGGCCATTACTAAGCTCCACCAGCTGGGAGCTTCCAGCTGACTCATAAATTCCTTCCAGGAAATGCCGAAATGTGCTTCAGACAGAGGTCTGGTACGTAATAATAATAATAATAATAATAATAATAATAATAATAATAATAATAATAATAATAATAATAATAATCGTGTGTCCTCACCTACCGCGTGCAGGTATTTGATTTGCCACCGTCTAGGTTGCCTCATTGTCTAGGCATTCCGTTTTACTGTACCTGGTAGTAGAGAAATGGATTCCTACTGGGCAATCTGTGGCTATGTTTTAGCAAACCTTGTCGGGAAAATACCAAATGTGACACTAGAGATCTTTTACATGGCGACCTCATATGACATGGAGTGCCGAATGGACCTTTTTTTAACCCTTCAAAAATCCGACTTCCTCTGCCGGGTTTGAACCCACGATCTTGGACTCTCTTCCACTGATACACAGAGAGAACTAAACTTACAGTATATGTTTCTCATCTTATCTACAGTATTATTAAGCCAGAAGTAATAAAATGGTTGTTGATATAGATAGGGTCTATCAATATAACACAATACATAACCTACATAATAATATTAACACAAAATCACATATACAGGGTGGTCGTAAACAATGAACTGGTTATATGAGCATTAGAGTGTTGGTCATACTGATAAATGATTGGAAAATATAATTAGATATCTCGCACCGTTGTCATTTTATCAGCTGCTGAAGTTAGCCAATCTTCTGGCTTCGCGGGCGACTTCATATGGGCTTTGTGAGGCGGTGTTGCTAAATATGCACTTGACATGACTTGGCTTGAGAGCGCCAATAGATGAAAGAAACTTCTCCAGGGGAGGGAGTTGAACAAGGCCCTCCCTGATGATGGGCTCGACCCAAAGCAAGCATGCTACGGTGGCAATGGCTGAAACTCACGGTGTGTTAGTGTTTGATGCTCATTTCTCGGCATGGCTCTCAAGCCCGACCAAGCCAGGTGCAGATTTAGCAACACCGCCTCGTAAAGCCAATTTGAATTCGCTCGCGAAGCGATCTGATTGGCCAAATTCATCAGCTAATAAAATGACAACAGCGCCAGATATCGACGAATTTTTTTCAAATTACTCATCAGTATGACGAACGCTCTGACACTAATACACTCGGTTGGCGTTGTTTCCGACCACCCTGTTTAAGCCTTCTCAAAATCATGATTTGATGACTCTCGTGCCTTCGTAATGTAAGTGGTTGGTACATTCGATATGCTATTTAGTTTACAAAACTGGTTAAGACTTCGTAAACGGTCATTCAACAGACTTTCAATATCTCAGCCATCCAGAAGAATAAAATGGAACGTCTAAATAGACACGCAGGCTTTTTAAATGTCTCATTATATTTACTTTATGAGATATATTAAAAATTGAAGTAAAATAACCACACTAAGTTTAAGGATTCAGCAGAACAGTCCTTCAGTGTTCGTTTAAAGTGCGAAGACTGCAATAATAATCAAGGGAGACCCTAAAAATTTCACAATAATTCCGAATTTGGTAGATTCAATGGAATTATGTTTGGATGAGTGAATGCCTCACAATTACGAAATGCCGAGAGAATAAACCACATTATGAGAAATTTGAAATGGAAAATAAATAGTCGACAAGAATTCGCTATATTCAACTGGACATTGACCATTCTATGTTCGGATGTGTAGAAGCCTCCGTCTCCGGGACGGAGAACTTTAAGAATCCTCATCACGCAGGCTCTTAAGAAGAATGAGGCAGCGAGAGCGAGGCTCAGCAGATCTTGTCCTCAAGATCACCGGAAACACAAATAAAATGTCCAACAAAGACGAGAAGGGTGTGTGAAGAGGAAAGGAAACCGGAAAAGGGTGGGGCATTCCCTGAGTTAGAAGGACGCAAGAGAAAGGATTGGAAAGTCCATTTAGAAACGAAGTTTATATTGAATCCAATCAAGACCCGTTCATTTATTTGAGACTTATGAAAGCACTAAAATACTATTCTGTTTTAATCATCTTCACATTGTATATCACAGAGCTGATAGTCTAGTAATAAATCTTAATTCATCTGAACGGCGAAGGATTATAGTGACAGTTCTTGGAGTGGTATACATTGCTTCTGTTATAAATAAAATATAACGTTTCTTAATTTCGTTAAGACGACATGAAATGACTAAATTTAGAGAACACGAAATTACCAACTGTATTTCTTTTGTCATTTTTATCAGTTCTATGTATCTTAATTGCATGGTAGGTTGTTAGGCTATTCTATCTAACCGTAAACAATGTGCGGTTACAGGCATGTCCTAATAGGGCTTCGTGATACTGCTTAGTGTGCAGTTAATGGATATTGAAAGATATTCACTTGATTTAAAAGTAATCAAGGGTTTATTTTGTGTAATAATCGCTGTGCTGAGCAGCTCAGAAGGAAGAGAGGTGGCATTCAGAGTTCAATTTGGCGGGTTCGAACCCGGCTCAACCCGGTGCTTTTTTTGAAGTTGCTCAGATACGTCGGTCTCATGTCACTAAATAAATTGGCTCTTAAAATAATCATATGAAATAACATTCCGTAAAAGTAGTAAAATGGGACTTAAACAAGAATATTATTATTATGTCCGGCTCCATGGCTAAATGGTTAGCGTGCTGGCCTTTGGTCACAGTGGTCCCGGCCTCGATTCCCGGCAGGGTTGGGAATTTTAACCACAATTGGTTTATTTCGCTGACCTCGGGGTTGGGTGTATTTGTCGTCTTCATCATCATTTCATCCTCATAAAGACGGACAGGTCACCTACGGGAGTCAAATTCAAAGACCTGTATCTGGCGAGCCGAACTTGTCCTCGCACACTCCCGGCACTAAAAGCCATACGCCATTTCATATTATTATTATTATTATTATTATTATTATTATTATTATTATTATTATTATTATTATTATTTAGCAACACTTTCGAAAATTGCTGAATCTACCCCCAGAATATACCATAGAATAGCCTATGTATCTCTCTGGTAAAACATATGTGATGGATAGATCTGATTCCTCCGTATTTAAACATACTCTACTGAACGTCACAAGTACTGTAGTGCACTCAGTGCTGTCACCATAGACCTTCTGGGATTAAATATAGCCTCTTTGAGTTCCTGTTCAGATGTAGTTTAAACAAAAATAGCTTGGGACTTTTTAGATCTTTCCATTGATATATGAGTCAAAATCTAGGGTTTTCTGATTAATTCATTGAAGTTAGTATGTTTAATGAATTAATACCATAATTTAGCCTACAGTACACCATAATGTTGGCTGTCTTTTTTTTATTAATGTGCCCCTGTTCTCAAAGCAAGAGAATTATGAGGACTGGGATTCAGATTTCAATCATTGTCTTAAAACAATGATAATCTGTAATAAGACAACAATAAAACAAGGAGTGAAGCCATAATTCATTAAACTTTTCCTCTTTGTGCTGTCGTTGGCACGTCACTTTATGATGTGGTAATGTTACTTACGTACTCTACTGAATTAGATAATTGAGTTTACAAGTTACTAGTAATTATGACGAAACCACAGTGACCGCGAAAGTTCAGGAGTAAGTGGTTAAAATGTCATTCCTCCAAGAAATGTTTACTTCAGGTAGAGATAGGTACCAATCCAAAGAATAACTGAATCCTTTGACTAGCAGTAGTAGCCTATACTATGCTGAGTGACAATGAGAAGAATAAGTATTAATGGCGGAATTTCTTTAATGATTACAAGGGGAAGTGGAAGGCAGAAGCCCGCGAAGAAAAACAGCAAGTAGGCCTAGATGGTTTGACCAAACAAAAAAATGAACATCACCTACCTCTCTAATTTTACCCTACGAAGATCTGAAGACCACTCTGGGTGGCGACGTATCGTCAGGGATTCGCTGCTATGAGAACAACAAAATGACATCATGACACTCAGCATTGAGTAGAACGACTGATGATGATGATGATGAGATTTACCAGACACCTTACACAACAGGCAAGGTATTACGTTTAAATATTTCGGTACCAACATCCGCTTTGCCTTTTGATTTTCTCAGAATGCTGTAAATATGTGAAAACATGGAAAACGTTAACCTTTGCATTAGAATTTCTAGTAGGACCTCTAGAAAGATTCAATGTAAAATTTAGCTCCCTTTCAAGCTCCTTCTTAGCTCTATTATTTTATACAAATTCACAACACTTATCCGCATACTACCATTTCTTGATGTACGCAGTAACTTACATTTGGATTTGTCTCCTGGCACAGGCCAGAGCAAAATGTAGCTTCCACCAAAGTTCCAGCCTCATCCATGGCTGTGACAATATGGAAGCTGCTGGGGTATTGGTAGTGCTGAATAATGACATTCGGAGCATGGCGACTGATTCTGATTGCTATGAAATGTGTTGCTCATTGGGTCAGTCGTGCTGCAATACCACTTTCTGGCCCAGTGGGGAAAGCAATGGCACACTACTTCACTCCTCATCTCACGAAATACCCGAATTTTGACGTCGCCATCGGTTTCTGTGGTTTTTCCTGTAACTGCTTAACGTTTGGTGATGCTATTTGGGGATCTAACCACCCTCTGAGCTGATGACCTGACAGACAGACAGACAGACAGACAGACAGACAGACAGACAGACAGACAGACAGACAGACAGACAGACAGACAGACAGACAGACAGACAGACAGACAGACAGACAGACAGACAGACAGACAGACAGACAGACAGACAGACAGACAGAACACTTATTATTATTATTTTGTTTTTCCCGTATCTTGGTGGGGTTGTAGGTGTGAACTGTGCTGCACATGTAGACTCGGTCCTATTTTACAGCCGAATGCCCTTCCTAACGCCAAACCCATATGGTGGGGAGGGCGGTTGTATTCACTACTACGTGTTTCTGTGGAGATTGGTGGTGTGGTTTTCTATTTGTGTACTAATACGACGTATTTGTAAGTTACGTGTGAAACAGTTAGTACCCAAGTCAGACGAAACCTGATTCTGATGGGGGCAGAACATGGGACCCTCTGAACCTAAAGTTGTGACAATCAGTGTTGCCAACACGGTGGTTTTCCCATTATATCTAGGTTTTTTTACTCTTCGTCAGTGGGTAAATTTCAACTTATTTTGGGCAGTGGGAAATCTAGTCTTTTTAATGCTTATGTCAGTGGATACTTAGGTGGTTTTTAAAAATTAAAGTTTATGTAATATAGTGAGGTAATAGTTAAAATTCTATTTCTTGACATTTACAGTCGTAATACCATCAAAAGCCTAGCCGGGAAAGACCTGTACTGTAGGCGGAGCTTAGGTGCATGGCATTTCATTAAAAGTAAGTAGGCCTAAGGAAGAAACGCTTCAATGCGTGTTTCTTTTACAGTCGTTTCTTCAAATGTCAAATGCACTTAAGTTTGTTATACAGTCATTGATTCCCCTTCTTGATTCTTGCAATTTCGACGCCAGCAAAAATATGAATTTATCAGCTGAATCAAGCCATGGGCACACGAATGTCTGGTGTAAACCCATGACATTCTGCGATGCAAATAACCTCAATCCGTTTCAGGATCTGGCTCTAATTGTATTGCCGCTCCTAGTATTGCCAAGGAGAAATGAGGAATTTAAGATTTTATCTTTATTAAAAAAAGTCAAAAATAAAATGAGACCCGAAAAATCAACTCGGGCAGGATAGAGAAGATATAATAATGCTGCCTTATGAGCTACCAAAAGAAGTATTAGGCTACTAAAATTAGGGACTGTGGAAACATAGCAGATATCTTCTTCCTCTGTGCATTCTGTCGAAGTGTTAGGAAACGACATCAGTTATCACTGACTATTAGGAGTTCACGTTAAAATATATTTTGAATATGTTAACGTTTGAACTAAATGATAGGGCTATACTTAATTTTTTTTATGTAGTAATTTCGTAACTCAACAAAGATTAACGAGAGGAAATATGGGGGATTAAGTTAGGAGGAAGAGGTTAGTAGTTTCTGGTAGTTCTCAAGCAGCCGTTTAGTGGGCAATTCCTTTTCACTGTTGGTCACA